>NC_039266.1:22136691-22314191 GCF_003368295.1 Carassius auratus
GATGCATTGGCTGGTTTATTTGGCACTGTTACCGAGGCTTGTCCTGTCTGTGGGTGAGATTGGCCTTGAGTCTAGACCGAGCTGAACCCGTCTCTGACCCCCAGGACCGGTCCAAACACTGCTCCACTTCGGCTTCGGTCCTGTCGGGTCGTTTCAGCGTCAGCCGCTCGTCTGAGGATCCGCCGGAGGGGTTTGTGGGAGGATCAGGATCGAGTCTGGAGGTTCCCCACACAGAGGGATCATGAGTTCACATCGTGCCAGACACAGACACGTCTCTGCACTTTAACTGTGTGTTAACTCTAGTGTGCATGGGGATAGCGTGCGGTGTGTGTGATGTGTTGAAGGCATGGATCATAGTCTGTCATCAGAACGGAAAGATGATTTGATGTCTGTGTTACAGGTGCCGTGAATCCACTGATGCCACAGAAAGAGACGTCTCTTCAGAGCGAGCAGCAGACGTTTGGGACACACTTACTCTCAGGTGAGTTTATCGGTGTAGGAAATAAAGCTTTACCAATATAAGATCGAGTCCACGATGCAGATGATTGTAGTCAAGAACTGGCCACTTAGACACAGTTTGCTTTGTGTTGATGTCGTTTAGATGCAGGCTTTTCTTCTGAAATAGATTCAGTGGCAATAACAGACAACACTAGAAAAACCTACAGCTGAAGAAAATAGAGATGCAATCAGATTCAAATTTATTTCTAAACACTGTTTTATATTTTTGTCTTTTAATGCATGCTTTATATTTAATTTTTTTTGTATAATTATTAAATATTAATAATATTATTAATATTATTAATATTAATAATAATATTAATATTATTAAATTTATAATTAGAAAAAAAAAAAAAAAAAAAATATATATATATATATATAAAATATGCATGTTTTATATTATTATTTTTATTTTATTTTAACTATATATAGAGATAGATAAAGTATAATTTAGTATAATTAATGTACTGTTGTTGTGTTATCTTTTTAAAATATTTTTTCTTTCTTTAATGTTTAGTTTTAGATTTGTTGGTTAATTAACATAATAAAACATGTTACTTAAACAACTCAAAATAGTTTTTTTTTTTTTGCTATTGTATTTCTAGTTTAATCTGCTGTTAAGAGATTTATATATATATATATATATATATATATATATATATATATATATATGTGTGTGTGTGTGTGTGTGTGTGTGTGTGTGTATAGCCTGAATGCACTGTAAGTCGCTTTGGATAAAAGCGTCTGCTAAATGCATAAATGTAAAAGCCGAAAAACTAAACTCGAGGCATCTTTCAAGGATTTGATGATATAAAGCTCTGAGCTCTTCCTTTAGGATGAATGCATTGGATAAAAGTGTCTAAGTGAATAAAGTCTCCTGTAAATCCGGCCTGAAGTTCTCCTCAGAAGTGTTTTGTTGCATCTTTATTATGACTTTGTTGTTAGTCACAGAAGTTGTGTAAAGTCAGCCAGCATTAGCCAGATGGAGAACAAGTTTTCCGGTTTAGTGCACAATATGCGTCAGATTAACAGTGAACAGACGGAGACGGTCTCTTCCTCCAGTTATATTCTGAAACTAGGATGCTCTGTGTTTCTGGTCCAGCAGGTGAATCACAGGAGCTCAAACACTGACTGATTGTTTCTTTGATTAAATGTCAAGTGAACATTTCCATCCGTTTGTTTCTTTGACTCGTAATAACCGGCTGCTTGTTTGGTCTCAGTAAAGCCTCTCAGAAAACACCGGTCACTTCTGATTGAAATGCAGCGCACGCTCTGCTCTGTTGTTGATCGTCTCTCTCTCTCTCTAGACTCAGCGTCTGGTTTTCCTGATCAGTGGAGCTCACAGTCCAGCGCTCCGCAGATGATGGACAGCAGCCCGATCGCAGCCTTCACAGGTGACCTCTGAACCCACATCACCTGATCTCTGACATCACTCCACATCACTTTATAGTGTGCAATGCAAGATATATTTAATTTCAAACTTAATTTTGATCGTTTTGGCAGTAATGTTTGCAGTAATGATCAAATATTTTATTGTTATTATTATTATTATTAGTATTATATAAATGCATGGCATTTTATATTTTATAAAAAAACAAATTGTATAATAAATTGTTGATCATAATAATCAATAATATATCCAACAACTGTATTAAAGCTAATTATTGCTAATAATTATTATTATTATTAATAAGTATTAATAATTTATTCAATACTGTAGAATCAAAATTCAAAATTAAATTAAAATCGTTAATTAAATATTTTATAAAAAGTATCACTAATAATTATTATTATTAGCAATTTTTATTAATAATTCATTAATATAAAAATACTACTGCTACCATATATATATAATATGATCCATGAATGCTTTATATTCAAATAAAAATCAGTGATTTGAAATTGAAATATTATTTCTGTATCGGTTTCTATTGTATTTTTTGTCAAATAAATTAAACCTTGGTGTGCGTGAGAGAATTTTAGTTATTTCAAACTGAATTTAATTAACTTTATTTGACTTTTGTAATAAAATAAAAAAATCATATGGAGGGGAAAATACATGAATACATTTAAATATGAAATACTGCGAAATATATAATATAAAATATCACAGTTTAATATATTACAATAACAGTGTATAATTTAAATTAAAAATAAAATAAAATATATATATATATATATATATATATATATATATATATATATATATATATATATATATATATATATATATATAATTACACAGTAATTTTGACTGCATCTTTAGTCATTTAATTTTGGGGAGTATATAGATAAAATCATTATTATAATGCAATTAAACTGATTTAATTTAATGCAGATCCCACATCTTCTCCTCCTGTGATTCCTGTTTTAAATGCGACACACGTCTATCTACAGTAGAGATGTTAGTTATCGATGTCGGGGAAGGTTTAAGTCTGTGGTAACATCTCGTAGAAAGTCAACAGAGAAGAACCCCAGCATCTCTCTGGTCGTGTGCTGATGAATAAAGATTTGATTTGATGTAACCCAGAGCTTTTATTCTGCACTCTAATGGGCCGCATTAGTAGTAATGCTAGTAATGATGAATTCATTAGCAGGGTAATGAACAGGCGTGTTTCTCTCAGGGAAGACAATGGCTGAGGATGGCGCTGGTTTGAAGGGGCTCTTGGGAGGTGATGAGTCACGCTCACATCAGAATTCGGCTCAGATGCAGCACCTGTTACAGACTCGCTCGCTTTCTGCCAAACAGAAACATGCATGTGTGCAATCTTCATATTTCATGCATCTATCATAGAAGCATCTCAGCTGACGAGATCGTATTTCACAAAACACGTTTTACTTAAAGACTTAAGTTTTTTTTTTTTTTTTGACTATTAAATATTTTATTTTGCATTGTTAGATTGTTTCTTAACGACAATTAAGTAGAGGCTTCTTGCATATTTGTTAAGTAGGCTGCCAAGTGTTTATTACTATTTAATTAATGTTATGTGCTTAATACAGTGAAATCTTCAGTTATTTATTTATTAATACTTCATAAATAATTTTAAATAATTTTAACAAATAATATTAATGTTATAAATTAACCATTGTAATACTAATACTTAATAATAATTATTATAACTAATATTATTAGCATATTTATTAACTGTATTAAACACCTTTGATACTTTGTAGAATCTTATTTTTGTATTTATCATTTTAATAAACATTAATAAATGTAATGTTAGTATTGTGAATCCTAGTACTACCACTAATAATAATTATACGAATTTAATAGAAGTAGTAGCACCAGAGGTGTTATTTATAATAAAAATAATAATAATAATAATGCATTGTTATTTTAATGATTCAGTCTAAAAAATGATCTTGAACAGTCACAAACACTTGGTTTAATAAAGTAAATGTCATGTGTTTGACTTCTCTACGAATGTCTTTGGACTCATAGGTTTGTCTGAGCCCAGTGTAAATTCGGAGGTGATCACAGGTGCTGCTCCTTTCCAGACGGAAAGACCGTCTGGTTTGACCGAAGTGCATGAGAAACCTATGAGTCCAGCTGCTCAGGCCACCGAACCCCCCAAAATACCAGCTGAACCCCTGGGAGCCACGACACCCAAGAGCCCACGGGACACATCTGCAGGTACAGAACCAGGATTTATCCTTCTATAAAGCAGTAAAGTCTTATTGCATATAATTCTCTTCTAATACTGTTCATCTCCTTAATACGTAGTGCTTTCGCTCGTGTACTTCCCATGTGTTTTGTATCAGGGATTATGGGATTCCTACAGGAGCCCCTGTGGAGCAAATATCTAATCTATCAGTAATTAAAGCTTAGGATGTCCGCTGGGGGGCATTATAATGAGTGCTAGACTGAGTTACGTTATTAGTTGTCCAAACTAGTCAAATCTATCCACTCTGGTATCCCAGGGGCCTTTAGGGCTCCACAGCTGTATGGGGTTAGCAGTATCATTCGAAATATATATATATTTTTTGTGTTCAATAGACCAAAAAAGAATGTGTACAGGTTTGGAACAACCTAACGGTGAGTAAATGATGACAAGACTTTCTTTTTTTTGTGGGTAACAGTCACAGATGGAGTGTGTCCCATAATGCATTGCACTCTCACAGGTTCCCCCCCCATCGTTCTGAAGAGCACAGATCCGTCTGAGCGTGTCATATCAGGACAGATTGTCAGAAACAACGCACTTCATGTTACAGACTATCCCAGCTAACAGAAATATTCTAAGACCATTTTGCTAATGTTTAATTTCAGTTATGATATCTGCATGTTTAAAACATTATGTTTTAAAAATGTATTTTGGTAATGCAAACTTAAAAAAAAAAAAAATGCAGACAAATGATTAATCGCGATTAATCGCATCCCAAATAAGTTTTAGTTTACATAATATAAATGCATGTGTGTATATTGTGTATATTTGTTATGCATATGAATACACACACATTCATGTATACATTTAAGAAAAATGTTACGTTTATATATTTATGTGATATAAATTATATGACTATATATTAGTGCTGTCAAACGATTAATCGCGATTAATCGCATCCAAAATAAGTTTTTGCATAATATGTGTGTGTGTGTGTGTGCTGTGTATATTTATTATGTATATAAAGACATACACATACAGTATATATTCTGAAAATATTTACATATATACATTTATATTCATATAATTTATATTATGCCATGCGTGTGTATATTTAAGAAAAAACATGTTACGTTTGTATATTAATATATATATATATATATATATATATATAAATTATATAAATATAGACATGTAAATATTTTCAGAATATATATTGTATGTGTATGTCTGTGTATGTCTGTGTGTGTGTATATATATATATATATATATATATATATATATATATATATATATATACACACACAGCACACACATATTATGCAAACAAAAACTTTTATTTTGGATGCGATTAATCATGATTATTCGTTTGACTTATAAATTTGACTATAAATATATACATGTACATACACAAGTAAAAGTTTTCAAAATATATGATGCATGTGTGTGCATTTATATACATAATAAATATACACAATGCACACATATATTATGTAACAAAAAGCTATTTGACAGCACTAGTTTTAAGGTTTTGCAAACATAATGAAAATGTAACTTTTAAATGCTCCATGAACATTTTTAAACAAGTAACATTTAAAAAAAGTTATATATCCAACGAAAATGTTTCATAAAAAATGTTCAGCAAACAATGTAAAAATAAAGTGTTTGTGCTAGTTTCAAGAATATTTTTAAATACCAGGTAACTCTGAATGAAAGTGCTATTAATGTTACTTGAACTTTTGATCGTAACTTAAAAAAGAACCTCGCCACAGCGTTTGTCAAAGTTGGGAGCATTTCCTGTTCTAGGACAAAGATATGTGGGTCAGTCAGGCTTGCCATTTATTATACGAAAAATCATCCTGCATTACTTTGTTAGTGTGCAAATACAATCCCCACAAATCATCTGCTCGTTACCTCGGATAGAGCAGACTGGACCTTGTACACAAATGAATTATGCTTGACCTCAGTTGCCCAGTCTGTTTCATGCAAATCTTCTCCAGAAATGTAAAAGAGACAATAACTTTTTTTCATTAATAAGACTTGTTTTCATAGTCTGTCTTGAAAGGTCTGTTTTGTCCATTTGTCGACTTTTGACTTAAAAAAAAAATCTACTTGTACAGTAAACCAAAATACATCCAGATTCATTCTATTGAAGTCTAATATTTAAGAAGTAGTAGATTACTCTTGTTCACTTTTAATGAAAAATTAGATCACGTACCTATAAAGAATGGATTTTTTTTTCATTTCATGAAAGTTTGTTTTAGTACCGTTTACATGCTTCAAGATTGTTCTTCAGTTACGGTTTATGTCATTTAACCTTATATCTAATATCTTGTCAAGCATATCTCTAAATTAACTGCTTCGTTATAGAAATTAAACCTTTACATGATGTTTCATGTAATAGATTTTACTATATTGTGTATTGCAGTATAATTGAAATATCGCCCAATGAGCATCCAAGGCTGCAACTATCCATTTCTAAAACTAAATAATAATAATAATGCATGCTTTTACTGTGCTCTATTTGGTGCTACATGCACACATTGGTTAGCATCTTAAAATATGTTCACAATTGTTTGATTTTGATTGTAAGATTTATCAAATATGGTGATTGATAAGTTAGGATATCTGTAAGAGAGCATAAAAGGGAGTTAGTGCTGCTCTAATTTCAATTCTTCTTTGCATACGAGGTGTCTTTGGTGACCGCTGGTCCGATGAGGCCGGCATTTCATCTGACCTGCCCTTCACGCCCAGCGTTTCCACCGTTATCAGTCGCCATGCCGGTCCTTTAGTAGAGAGCAGCCCACATGTCACGGCCGACCCTCAGTGGTCCCCGAGAGATAGCGGGGCAGGAGATGCAGAGGAAAGGGAAGGTGAAGGATCTGACCGTAAGAAGGAGAAGAAGAAGAAAAAGCGGAGGCCCAGGGACGAGGTGTATGACTTCCCCACGGACGTGCAGGGCGAAAGTGCTTTATCTGACAGCCCCCACCAGCAATCCCCACGCAAGGAACGGGACCGAGACGGAGGGTGGGAAGATGGCGGTCACTTTGGTGGGAGAGTCAAGAAGCCAAAAAGCCGTAAGAAGATTCCCGAGGAATGGGCGATCCATGCAGAGCCCTTTGTCCCTGCTTCGGCTTGCATGCCACAGGATTTCGCAACTGATTTCTCCCAATCACCCGTTGACAGCGGACTTGTGTCGCTTCCTGAAGACTTCACCGATGAGAATCTCATTCCTATGTCTCTTACCCAAGATCTTCTATCCCTCACGGCCACTTCCCCTCCATCCTCAACACATCTTGAACCTGCAATGCCCTCTCCGAAGTCTCCCGGACGAGCCCCCGATTTATCCCCCCAGCACCCCTTGTCCATGTCATCTGGATTCCAAGATATCCTCATGGAAACACAAGATTCTCTTGCTTGCAATCTCAGCGACACTCAGCCGTTCGTCTCTCCTGGTGCGACCTTTGAGGAAGCAATCTTTGGACAAGATCAAACCTACACCACCCAAGATTCAGCATTAAAGGACCCCCAGGCGTCCACCCCTGGAAGCACTTGTTTTGTACCCCCAATGGAAGCACTGATCTCGGCACCGCCATTTTCTCCATCTGGACCTGCGTGGTCTCTTAATAACCACAGTCAACCCTTTGATCTTGAAGGCGTTGCCTTTGAGACCCCGGTTCCTGCACCTCTGCCTTCGCCCAAGAGCAAAGTCCCAAAGGAACCCAAATCCAAACAAGGCAAGAAGCCCGGCTCATCCTCATCAAAGAGTCCAACCTCCCCTGAAGCGAAGTTGCCATCTCCCCAGAATTCCGGACTAAATCCGGCCGCTCCACCGTTCTTCCCTAGTTTTGCAGAACCTCGGGAGCTCAAAGCAGGAGCGATCTTCACTTTGGAAGGTTTGTTGTGGACGTTTGGGAAAGTAGATCCACGTAATGCATGGCTGAGTGGATTCCAAGCCTGAGCTTGAGTGATTTAAACTGTGCACCGCAATGACTAACACAACACGTATCAGCTGGAAGCAATGGTCAGGGTTCGCTCAAAGCGAGCTGGCTTGGTTTTAATTGGGTATTTCTTCCACAATGAATCAACAACTGTGTAAACCAGCAAGACTCCCCCTTCCCCTCCCCTTTAACTTTGTGATCCAGGGTGTACTCTACTAATCCAAACGCTTTGGTTTGCAGTTTGTCGACGAGGCGTTGTTGTTCCCTCGCAATTTTGCATCTCTGCTGTTTTGATTTAGTTTCTTATACTAGCACTGGTGACACCTAACAGTGACAATCTTCTTCTCTCGGTTTCCCACCACCCCTTCGTATTTCTCTTCTAGCACTTTTAGAGTGAATATGAATCACCCTTATCACTTTATGAATGTATACGAAGTACACTAGAGTTGAAAGTGATATTTTTTTCTTTCTTTTTTCTCCTCCATGTTCCCCGACATCATCTGTTGCAACACACCAATTAGGTAAGTCAGTATTTATTTTGTTATTGCTTTCTCTTTATGATGTCTATTGGGATTGCATTTGTGTAACTTCCTATACTTTATGAATACTTCCTACATATCATTTATTGCTGTAGTAGTCTCATGACTACTTCAGAGCGCCTAAAGGTCATTATTTGATTGTGAAAGTTGGCGATTTGAGGCAGTTTGAACCAATAAGAGAGCAGATTGTGAAATGCTGGTGGGTGCAGTTGGCGACATGCAGTGATTATAATCATTGTCAGAGTCTGAATGCCTCTTCAAAGTACTTTGCAATGGAAATTAACTACAGCAGAGCAAAAAAAGTTCATGAAAGTTGTCCCAAGACAAGAACGCATTTTGGTTTTAGGTTTTGGGACAATGAAAACTATGATGAAAGGTTGTGATCCACTTCAAATGTTGACTAGTCTTAAGTCCAAATTAAGTGAATATAGAAAGTCCTTGTAGCTCTATAAACAATCTACTAGCTTGTTTCCAGTAAAGCATTTCCGTTCAAGTTAATTGTAAACTAGTTTCACGAGTGCCATCTGTAAAACTGCATCATAACATGGCAGGATGTTTAGTTTCAAGCTATTGAACCCAACGTGAAATAAAACAATCGACTTTGTTTACTTTGAGTACTTTTCTGACGCTATTCAGTTCCTATTGGCACTTCACATTTGTTTAAAATCAAAAAAGTGTGCTTCACTTTGACATTGTGGAAGTAAATTGGGCTGCAAATGCGCTTCATGTAATAGCGTTAGCACAATGTAAGCTAGTAACACTGTAGTATCTGAGAATGGCTGACTTCTGGTTTTAGATTCTGTGTGTAGCGCCATTATTATAGATAGTGTGTGTGTGTGTGTGTGTGTGTGTTTGAGCGTGTCTGACACAGCTGTCTCTTTTAGTTCTTTGTAATTTTCGGCTCTTTCTCCAGTGGGGAGGGACTCTGTCACTGAGGGAGCTACTTATACACTCCAGGAGACAGAACATCAGCGTTCGGTGTCAGACTTCCCAACATGCAAATTAATGACAGTGTACCGTAAAGTGTGTGTGTGTGTGTGTGTGTGTGTGTGATACTATGAGCTCATGAGAAGAAAATAAGGAAACCGTGTGAGCTCAGTGTCAAATATCACTTTAGAGTGAATTCTATTGATCCATGTTGTGTTGCATGCAGTAATACTCAATTTTGGTGTTTGTTACCACGGTAAATGTTTGAGTAATTCAGTGATTAAACAGAATTTTCAGCAGTTCTAGAAAATACATTTAAAGTATACATCATATGCATCATATTTCTTGTGATCATTGTATTATGAATTACTAATTTTAGTTAAAATTTTAGTAATTTTGTGCATTTGTCATATTAGTTATTTATTAAACATTCCTAAATAGCTTTAATTTTATTACTTAAAGTTTATTTCAGTTACATATTTAATTTGTTTTTCAGTGAATATTTGTATTTTACTTTATTCCAAATAATATTATCCATCCATCCATCCATCCATGTGCTTGGACGCACATCTTTAATGTTCTTTCGGGGGATTTTTCAGAGTAAGATTTCTGAGTGAGTACATCCAGTGAGCATCTCTGAATGGCGCTGATTGTTTTGTGTCGTGATGTCTGTTGTGCGCTTGTGCTCTTGTGAGTCTGCGAGCCGCTGCTGATGGCCAGAGACATTGATTGTGACTTTGAGTAGCATGTGTTGTTATGAACGGAGGAGTGTTAACACACATACAGAAGCTCAGTGACTCAGCTCAGATGCTTCTGATGGGAAAACACTTGAGGTTCGTTGTTTCTCTGTGATTCTGGTGTTTTTGATGCTAGTTTTGGGGGTTTTAAACTGGTATTATGGAGCAATGCTATTGTGTGTTATCCTATTTGATTGTGACACTTATTTCTTTATTATAATGGGCTTCAAATGCCTTGACTTTACTCACACTGACCTGATTACAGCACATTGAATTGCTGTTCACATACAGCTTGCTCTCAGATAACTCTCAAGTGAGGCGTTCGGTTTATTTTCATTTACCCAATGCTTGAGGTTTAAAGTGTTTTGTTTTATTTCGTATGTGCATATGCATCATACAGAAGTCTTATGCATCATAAAGTGTACTTCTGTTGCATTGCTTTCATGATTTTTAATTATTTTATTTTTTTGTCCAGTTGGTAATTTAGAAATGGACATCCATTTAGTGTTTACTGCAACATTCTTCTCTTTTAATGTGCAATTTTTTTGTATCCTACACTAAAAGAGAGGAAAATGCTCCAAGTGTGGCAAATATTCAATATTGCATTAGAGTTGGAATGCAATGGAAAAACATTCAGTATTGTTAAATTTGGTAGTTGGTTAGTGTGTTTGTAATGCAAGGTTGTGTGTGTTTCACATAGTAAAAGCACTGAAACAGGCCAGTAGATTTGAGTGCTAGTGTCTGGAAGCAGATGCTAGGTGTGTGTTTCCTGAGGTTTCCTGAGGTTGTGAGTGTCAGTGCAGGATTCAACAGGGAGGATCTTACGTAAGTAAACCCTGCTGAGATCCTCCACGGGGTGAAGACGGGGAAAGACCAGCCTCCTGGCAGAAAACACCTTCTCGAGTCGATGTTTGACAGAGATGCAGTGTGAAAGCTCCCGGGTCTCCAGCACATGTCTTTTTTTGGATGTTGTTGGTGTTGTGATGCAGTGCGATTGCGGTGAAGGACAGAATATTTTTCACTGCATCATTTTTGTGACTCGCAGGAGTATCGCTGCTGAACTGTACTGGTGGATCATTGCAGACCTGAACCAAATTGAATTAATTGAAGCACGTCTACATATTTGTAACATTCAAAAGCTTAGGGTGAAAGAAGTGTCTCTTGTCCACCAAGGTTGCATTTATTTGAATTTTCTATTTCTGTGATGCTCCGCTGTATTTTCAGCATCATTCCTCCAGTCTTCAGTGTCACATGATCTTCAGAAATCAGAATAATGTGATGATTTACTGCTCAAACATTTCTGATTATTATCAATGGTGAACACAGTTTTGCTTTGAATTAAAATCTCTGAACATTGTAAAAGTCTTTAATGTCAATTTTGATCAATTTAATGCATCCTTGATAAAAACAAAATAGTACGTTTTTAATAACGGCATTTAATAATGGATTCAGATGGAGTCAGAGGGTCAAAGGTCCTGATAAAACAAATCAGCGTCTGAGAGCAGCAGAGTGACGGAGGCGTAAAGGTCAACGCATCGACTGTTGTAAACACAGACTGCGTCCATGGAGGATGCGGTTTCCACGGCAACTGAAAAGATGCTGATGTTTCCATGGTAACAAGGGCACATGCTGAGAAAGTGGCCATAAGTGTGGCTTTTTGTCATAAGATGTTGTAGTGTGCTCAGCATCACTTCTAAGATTCATATGTAATTTCACAAATGTACCTTAATTATGGAGATATGTAAATGAGGCAGCCCGGGGACGGTTTCTTCAACAGTTGCTTCAGTAGGCGGTTGGAGAAAAGCGAACAGGCTGCGATCAGCAGAATAATTAGCGTCTGCTCATCGATGCACCGATTAAGATTTAAACAGAAAAAAATAAAAACGTATTCCCAGCTCACATTAAACATCTCAGCAGCTCTGAACTCCTTTTAGTCTGACATGTTTATGCAGTGATTTGTTCATTTTCTCCTTTATTTCTGTTGAAATTACTTGCAGAAACATGTATTGTGTTGATAGAATAGAGTTGATCTTCTTTTTAAGCTTCAATCCAGTGCATTTTTAGCATCTATATTGTTTAAAATGTTTTTTTTATAAGATTTAACTTTTTTAAACGTGCACTTTTTTTTTTTGGTATTGAATGCATCGAATAGATTTCCATTACAAATAAATGCTGTTCTCTTGAACTTTGAACTAAAAAATAAAAATGCATCAGTTTCCACAAAATTATTGTGCAGCACAACTGTTTTCAACATTGATAATAACCAGAAATGTTTCTCGAGCAGTAAATCACCTCTTTGGCATATTTCATGTGCATTTAAATGGTCCCTAGGTAGGCAGCACACTATGTTGTACAGTAGTAATAGTGATTGATGCGTACTGATGTTTCTTTGCAGAATATAAATAGCAGCATTGAACGATTCGACAGCTCAGGTTGAGCGATGCTTCAGTTGATGCTGAAAAATGTTGTGTAAAAGACTGCAGCTGAATTGATCTGTCTCCCCTTCAGACGAACTATTGAAGATCTGAGCATTCATCACGCGGTGTGAGGTTAGCTTCATCATCACGGCTGGCAGAGACAGAGAAAGAGCAGCTCTCCTAATGTGTGTTTGCTGATTGTAAAGCCCTGTGAGTGTCAGAGCTGGTGACAGAATTGATCTGACTGAACTAGAAGAGCCTATTTCTGTCTCAGACTCAGAGAATGGTTAGATTGGCACAGCGGTAGTGGATCGGGGAACTGCTGAAGTGCTTACGGCACTAATATCATTGCATTGCACTACTGTTATTTTGCATTGAATGCATTGTTTAACAATACTATTGCACACTCATCCAACTGTATTTTTTGCTGCTGTTCATAATGTGTATTTAATCCTTCATTGCATTCCTATTTATATTCTGTATATACTCTGCTCAATACTGTGTATATAGCAACTCCACTGTACATTCTGTATATCACAGCTTGTATCGCACTTATATGTATATAAAACACTATATTCTTGCACTTCTGATTAGATGCTAAGTGCATTTCATTAGCTGTGTACTTGTACTCTGCATAATGACAATAAAGTTGAACCTAATCTAAAGAATTAGTAAACTAAATTAAATTAAAAATTATATTTAAAGTTTAGTTGGCAAGTCATCGCTTCTCATTTTCATTCAGTCTGCATTAAAATACTAAAATAAAAAGTAATTAATTTTAAAAACACATTTAAAATGAAAAATAAAGCTTTAAATAATAAAAATGACTGAACAAAATGTTTATATAATAATGAAAAAAATCTAATTCAAAATATTGAATACAGTTATTTAATAGAAATTACAACAAAATGAGAACACTAAAACTTTAACTAAAATTGCCATAAAAAATAAAAGGTGCAAATAAAATCTTCAAAATAAATATATAAAATAATTGTTAACGATATATAATAGTATATCAGGGATTCTTAAAAAAAAAAAAAACATTTTGGCATTTTCGTTAAGTTTAAAACCTTAATTACTTTAGACATTTATAAAACTAAAATGAATAAAAACAACAAAAACACACAACAAAAAATAAAACTGCAATAAATCTTCAAAATATTAACAGAAATATTAACAATATATAACAGTATAACAATGATTATTAAAAAAAATATTTAGCCATTTTCGTTAAGTTTATTTTTAAGTAATAAAATAACTATAACAAAATATTTACACTTACTAAACTATAATGAATAAAAATAACAAACAAACAACAACGAAAACAACGAAAACACTAAAACTTGATCAAAAATTACAATGAAAACAGTAAAATGGTTTGAAAAACAAATTCAAAAATATTAACAAAAACTCTTATAGTATATCAGTGATGGTAAAATAACACTGGTCTTCTGGCCTTTCCCATAATCCCACTCAACATTGCTTGACCTCACTCACTCGCGCTGTATTTCTGGACACCGGCGTCCTTTAGGAGACGATGCTCCTGTTGCCATGGCGACGGGAGGCAGTTGCTCGGGAGACCTAAGGATGCAGGGGTACCAAGGAAACGATGTTAGCTCTTAGGAGGAGGGGTGATGTGCTTAAAATAGCATCTGGGTAGACGGTTGTTGGCTTTATGTTCTCGCAGCTTCCTCTCTTTTGGACCACCTGTGTGTTTCTGTTCTGACATTGATGAATGTGTTCAGCCGCTGCACTAAACCTCCAACTCCTCTTTATATATATCCCTGGTTCTGCTCATGCTTCAGGATCTCATTCCTAACATCACTAGAAGAATATCTTGTGGTGTAATTAAAGTCTGCATGCTTCAGCAAACTTTATTTGTGGTTCTGCTGTCCGTTCGAATCTGTGTTTGGCGTTTGTCATCAGTAAGTCGCTTCGAGCCTTATGCTACACAACCCAACATGTAGGTCATGAGACTGTACGTACTGTACATGTAGGTCAGGATGTGTGTTGGCACTGGACGCTGCTGGCACTCGTTTCTGTTTGATGACTTTGTTCAAGCTGGCAGCAAATGTTTTATTTATTTAGTTTACTTCTATTTATTTATTTGAAACGACCGTCTCAAATCTGTTTCGATTGATTCAATACTTCTCAAATCTTATCAGAAAAAGATTGGATTAGTATTCAATCAATTAATTTATTTATTTAATATTTTTGTTTTATAAATGTGCCGACTTGATGAACATTCATTCACTCACTCATTTATTCAAGGAAAATCTGTTATATTTTTTACTTGAGCAATACATTTATTTATTTATTAACTTGACTTATTTACTTTATTTGTTTACTTGTTTATTCATTCACTCATCACGTCTAACAAAAAGCTGTTTACATTTTATTTTTTCAGACATTTTATTTATTACATCAAACTCAGATCTGTTTAGATATTATTTTTGTTCAGAAAACAAAAAATCTAAATACATTCTCTGTTTAATCGGTTAGCATGTTATTTTAAAAACTTTATTTATTAATAATTAATTAAAATATTAAAATATTGGTTTGGGTCCATTTGGGAATTTACTATATATATATATATATATATATATATATATATATATATTTTATATATATATATTTTTTTTATTATTATTACTATTACTATTATTATTATTATTATTCATTTTTTTTTTTTTTTTTTGTCTCCATCCCCATTTGTTTTCCAACTGTTCAAATACACATTTATGTGGTTTAAAGTCATTTTTAGAAGACTTTCCTTTATTTATTTGTATTTTATTTCTTAAATATTAAATAATAACAATTAATTTGTGACGCAACATTCTCTCACTGTCAAATACACAATGCAACAGCAAAAATAACTTGTAATATTTGAGGTCATTTTTGCTTCAGTGAAATTTTTAATGCATTAAAAAAAAGTCTGTTTTCTGCAACTCAAATTCTGAATATCTTGACTTTTTTTTATATTCATGTCACTATGAAAACCCTTTTTTTTTTATTTGTTTCTTTTAGATTTTAAAGTGGGATGCAAGTGGTTCTTTCCGTTCATAATTGATGGCAGATTTAACACACAGTGCCGAATCGTCCTGTTATATACCAGACAGGCGTCTTTCAGTTGTGCTTGTGTAACAGAGCCGGTGGGTTTCAGACTGGGGTCAGATGAGATCATCCCTACGGTGTCTCTGTCCCTGACGGCCTGGACACACTCACATGGGGACGCGGGATTGATTTGACGCGTTCAGTGGACTGGCGCTCAGAGAGCCACACAGACATGAAGTCAGTGAGATAAATACATGACGGAAATAGTTTCTGTTTGAGAGAATCCAGGGATTCTTCTAACAGTGTCTTAATAAAGCAAGCATAACATTGCAACAGCTTTTGGTTGGTTAAAGAGATGGGATGAGAATGGGGAGTTAATAAAGTAGCATAATTTTTCGTCTGTTGAATGTGCATTTATTTCTGACAGTGAGGAATGATGTTGTCTTTCTGATGAGTCATGCACAGGCATGGAAATGCAACAACAAAAAACAATAATTCATTCAGATTTGAACGTCACGTATTTAGAGACATTAACAGTATAAATCAACAAGGACAAGATTAAAAACTGCATGTAAGAGGAAAACAATAATCTCGTTGTTTAGGCTTATCGTCTATATGCAAATCTGTGCCTCCGATGATCTAAACCTGATATAGTCTGTATGTCTGGAAATTTCCAGACTGATTATGTTACCCAACAAGACTACGATAGATGTGCACACTCTCTGAAACTGTGTGTGCAAATGAATGCTCATTAAGCCCTTCCTCATTCTGCATGCATGTAGCCTCAGGGATGATAGTAGTGTGTCACTATCAGAGAGAGGAGAGGAAGAAAAGATGGATGCAGAGAGGACAACGTGGAGAAAACGAGAGAGGCAGAGAGGAAGGAGGGAGCTGGTTTTGGAGGGAGCAGCGAATCAACAGCCACTTTACGAGGCATGTGATAGAGAGAGAGAGAGAGAGAGAGAGAGAGAGAGACGCTTCCAGCCAGATCTCTCTGCTGCTTAGTCTGCTGTTGGGTGTAGAAGCAGCAGAAAAGGTTGGCTTGTGAGGTTACGAGACCCTTACACTCCAACACAGGAAAAGGACTAAGACCCAAAAACACCCAAACCAGAAGCAGAGACCGGGGAACAGAAGCATGTCCTCTCTCTCGAACCAACAACCGGCGTCTCCGTTCTCAGAATACAGTGAGCTATGTAAAGTCCCAAACGTGTCCACATCAGCCGCCCCTCCGGGATGGGACTGGCAGCACGGCGACCTCGGGGCACCGCCGAGTTTCGGAGGTGTCCTTCGGGGAGCGGGGATGACGGATGAAGACAAGCTATGCTTCTACGAGTCTCCTTCTGAGCTCGGCGTCTCCGGACGAGGAGCCGTTCCTACAAGCGTGTCTTTCGGCAGCACCGGAGACAGTCCGGAAAGCTTCTCGTCCTCGTCTCCGTCGGCTGCGTCTCCCGGAAGATTCTCGGCTTGCACTGCGGACAACAATGACATGATGCTTCTGGAATCACCTGCGGGTCACAAAGAAGTTCTTTCGCCTCTCGATCCCTCAAATCCGACTCCGTTCTCCGGATTGCTTCTGGAACAGAGTCTCAGGACACCGACCTCACCGACCCCTCCAAACTACTGTGTCATTGGCGTAGACAACGATAGCACCATGGAGAGCAAAGACAAGCGGACGAAGGCTGAAGGCTCGTCGTATGAAAGCGAAGAAGAGGAAGAACTTGCGCCTTGCTTAATGGGAAGAGCCGAGCAACAGAGGAAGGCGATGAGGCGAGCGATGTCCGAGTGTTCGCACCTTTCCGTACCTGCCAGTCTCGAGCTCCCGGATAAGTATCCCGGTGGAGACGTTCTTGACAAGTTGCCGTCTCCTATCGGAGGACCTCGTCGCCAGCATGCAGGGGCTATGAAACGCTCTCTAACCGTAGCTGACGATCAACCTCCAACCCCGCCACCAACACTATCATCCACTCGCAGCGACCTACGGAACGATATCGAACTACACTTGCCCCCTTTCCCTACACGCAAAGACCAAAGCGGCTTTCTCCTCTCGCCCGTGGACGACCTGCTGGAGGGACCATTCATCGACAAGGACCAAGGAGTCGTTCTGCCCGTGCCGGTGACTCCACGTGCCCTTAATGGGACGTGCAACAACGCTGGAGACAAAATCGACACGATTGCTGAGGCGTTTGAGGGTAGGTGATGGCAAAGCAAGAGTCAATTTTGAGCTGTAGGATACAGACCGGGTTTTATTGGTGAGCGATGTGCATAATCATTCTTAGAAACAAAGATATTAAGGTTTGGAAAGCGTCTTTCAATGGTTTCTGCATTGATGCCATTGAAGATTCGAAGAGTTTTTTTCTTGCACTTTTAAAAATAATGGTTCTTTATTGGCATCCATGGTTCCATTCAGAACTATCAACATGCATGGGGGAAAAAAAGCTTGTTTTGGAACTGAATGGAACATTTTTCCAGTCTAAAACAGCTTTTATGCATTGATGGTAAAGATTATTCATGGTACCATGGATGCCAGTTAGGAACATTTATTTTTAAGAACATATATGTGTGTGAAATTGGATTTATTGAGATAATATGATGAGACCTTGAAAGAAGCATTGCATAATTTTTCATAAGAACAAGGAAATTAAGGTTTGGAAATTATGTGCTGATGTATTTCATTCATTCTTTAAAAAAAAGGCTTTTAAAAGGCTTGGTTTTTTTTTTTTTTAGCATTGAAGCCACGTAAGATTTATTTTGGGTTTCTCAAAAAACCTTTAATGAACAATACCTAAAATATATATTTTTACATTTTATTTATAGTGTTAAAAATAAAGCTTCTTTGATGCACCTTTAACATTCTTCTCTCTAGTAAAAAATGGTTATTTTGGGTAAAAATGTATGAAGAACCTGTTGTGCTTTAATGCAAAAAAGGTTCATGCATATAATTGGGTTCATCGAGTCTGTATGATGAGACATGAGTCCAGACTGCGTCTTTCTGACGGTAGCGCTGTCAGAAGTAGCTGATTTATGTAGTGTCTCTGTTCTGTGTGTACGCCACTATCACGCCACTGCCAACGCATGCTCATTACCCATCAGAAGTCATTTCTGTCCTGATTTCCTAGAGTAAAACCTGCCCCCCAGCAAATCCAGGTCAGAAACTCTCATCAACCTGCACCGCATTTCTAATGATGTGTAGAGCTCCAGAAATGTCACGGTGCACCCTACAACGGTCAACACCTACGAGTTTAGTTTTTTGTTGAAATAGTAATTCACTTGGAGGGGTGTGTTAAATAATCTAGTTTAATCCCTCAGATGTCTGGTTGAGAGATTGTGAAAATGCTTTGAAGCGAATGTCTGATTGAAACATGTTTCCTGCCTCAAGGGGAAGCAAACGACAGATAAAATCACTGGTGCAATGGTTTTGATAAATGGAAACGCTGGTGCAGATGATATAAAGTCTGGATTAGTGCTAATGATGATGAGTCACGGATTGATGTTTGTTGCACACCAATGCAGGCTGATTTCTTATAATATTTGGGGTTGATTTAGAGTCTGGAGTTGGGCGTTACCAACAATCATGTGATCTGCATGCATGACAAGTCTTGCTTCTACAGTTATTTTTTTAGTATTTAACAAAGACGACAGCAGTACTTGAACTCCCGATTGTTTTATTATCCAAAAAGCTGACAAGAAAAAGATCTAACTCCATAATGAAATTGAATTTGAGACACTTTGCGTCAGTCATCCTCTTCAGAAACATCAGAGTAAATGAGAAGCATTGTGAAAAATATGTAATCTACAATCCCAGACGGATTTGGTTTATCAAAGGACAAACGAAAACTCCAGGTATTTTCTCCGTCTTTCTTTCTTGAGGTTGCTTCTCAAAGCACAGTCCCGTCAGGCTACTATCCGTCTGTTTTGCAGGCGTCTTCACATTTCTAGACTGATTTTCTTCATTTTGAGCAGGTGCTGTTCTGTATTTTCTCACAGTTTCTCATCTGCTTTTATATGTCGCTGTGAAACTCCTGTCGATGTTATCATACATGCACCTGCTCAGTGCAAGAGTTTGAAGTCGACTCAATGCGTAGATATTTCTTACAAATAGCTGAAATCCACACTGCGTGATGACAGATTTGGTTTTAATACAGGATGCAGTATCTCAGCTCCCATATGCATAAGAAAAATATTATCAGACTGATGTTCAGATTATAGCATTTAATGGTGAATGGTTTTCTTAGTCTGCAGCTTTAGCTTTTGTCCTTCATCTCAAAGAGACGAACAGTCTTTGTAATGGATCTGCCATTGAATGTGAAGTGATCAGAGAGTTTGTGACTTGGTTTGTCTTTTGTCTTTGGTTTGGCTTTGACTAAACCATTGAAACTTCTTGGCCGTGACAACTTTTTTATATATTAATCTGATTTTTCAACTTGTTTCTTCCTACCAGAAAACTCTGAGAAGAACAAGCCGGAGGTGAACAAAATAAACACCGTCCAGAAGTTCGATGACTTTAATGTTGTCACCAAGACGGACAAAGATCAGAAAATGGAAACGGTGGAGGAGAAAGACCAAACGGTCCACACAACCAAAGGAGAAAACACCGAAGACAAAATCAAAGACGTGGATGTGGCTAAATCAGAGGAGGAGGACAAGGATGAAATAGCACACAAAGTAGAAACGCCAGTGAAGGTTGAGAAAGATACTAAAGATGAGACCGAAAAGGCTGATAAGATCACCGATAAAATCGAGACTGCAGCAAAGATCGATTCCTCTCCAAAGATGGAGAAAGAGAAGATGGAGCCGGTGGAAACGATCGAGCTGAAGACTGAAAAAGAAGTGAAAGTAGAGAAGAACAAAGAGGAAACGAAAGTCGAGGAGAACAAATCCGATCTGAAAGTAGATGAACAGAAGAACAAAGAAGAACCGGCGAAGGAAGTGGAGAAGGAGAAAGCAGAACAGAAGACCGGACAAGACGAGACCGAAAAGGAGAAAGTAGAACAGAAAACAGAAAAGACCGAGCCGGCTGACAAGAAACCTGCCAAAGCTGAGAAGGACGAGAAAGCCAAAAAAGCAGCTGCTAAACCCAAGTCTGCGGTGAGCAACGGTGCTCCTGGAAAAGACCTGACGAGTCCTGAGAAGAAGAGCAAGGTTAGTGAAGACGTGTCTCTTCGTCCTCCATTGAGCTTCTGCTTCTGCTAATGAGTTTGATTCTGTTCTTGAAGCATATCCATCCCAAAACTCATTTAGCACTAATGTAGGGTTGGGAATCGAGAACCTAAAACTAACACCATTTTATTATGAACTAAAAATTACATTAAATTCATGCATTTAGCAGATTCTTTTATCCAAAGCGACTTACGGTGCATTCAGAATTATGTGCTAATATGGTTTATTTGATGTATTCAATTCGCTGTTCTATTTATATTTTTTTAATTTGTAGTAATTTTATGTTTTGTCATTTTATTTGTTTATATATATATATATATATATATATATATATATATATATAAAAAAAAAAAAAATTTATATAAGTTCAGTTTTAATTTTTACTTATTTCCAATTAGTCATTTATTTAGGGTTGAAGATTGTGAGTCAAAAGTTTTATTTTTGTACTATATTTTATATATATATATATATATATATATATCACACACACACATAAATATGCATATATTAATTTAATAATTATTATTTTTTTAAGTTATTTTTTTACTGTCATGTTATTTTTTTATATCACTCTTTATTTGTGTTTTTCAAGTTAGTCATTTTAATCCTTATATATAAACAATAAATAAATTAATTCTTATTACACATGGTTGCAAAGGCTACCTATTATTTATATTTTGTTAAAGCTTTTTCAACAACCATTTTTTTTTTTTTTTTTTATTAACTAAAACTAAGATAAATTTTAATTTTTGTTCTTTAGTGGCTCAGAAATGAGTTTATTAGCATCCAGGAACTTAAATCAGGAAACGACTCCCGGTTCCCATCCCTACATGACCATCTTATAATCAGAGTAAATTATAATTTGGACTGGATCTGATCTTGTGCTTTTATTGGCCTGCTCTGCTCATGTCGCTGCCGTTATCATTTGTCCATATTCTGTTTTTTGTTCATCGTTTGCCGTCCATCTGTTGGGTTTGCTGTCCATCCATGCAGCCTGTCGCCGGTGCAACCAAACTTAGCTCCGCCAAGCCCCGGCCGAGCTCCGCCTCCAGCGCTACAGCCCCGCCCAAGCGCTCCACCCCTACCTCAACCACCAGTGCACCCGCCCCCCTCAGACAAAAAGCCCCAGTGCCCAAAGCTCCTGCCCCAGCCGCTGGCACCAAACGGCCCTCCACAGCACCCACACGACCCTCCACTGCGTCCAGCACAGTCACCAGAGAGGTCAAGCCCAAGGTGAGTCCCCATCCGTCAGCTGAAGACCACGTCCCAATCCTCTTCCAGAGGTGGAAGCGACTCCATCCGGCGCTCATCTCCGTGTGGATGCTCTGTTTGTGTGTGCTGTCCATGCTTGACCACATCAGCACGTGTTTTAAAGCTTTACTGTTGTTTAAACTACTCCACGGTGCAAGAGGTCAACAATGCTGCATGTATTTGATTTTTAAAAAATCAGTAAAATCAGTAAAATTGTGAAATAGTATTGCAATTTAAAATATCAGTTTTCTTTGTAAATGTATGTTAAAATATAATTTATTTCTTTTATCAAAGCTGAATTTTCATCATTTCAGTTATTAGTCAGAACTAATGAACTTTTTTCCCAAGTCTGACACAAGTCTTCCCTCTAGTGGCCATCTGTTGAACTACACTTCTGACTAAAGTCAGTGTTTAACTATTGACATTAAATGAAGGTTAATATGTGCGATCAGGGATTAGATTAACAATAACAAACACGAAATGCAATTAGATTTTTGATTATGATGTGTTTTTACTACAGAGAGACCCTAATTGACCTTGAGTTTTCTCCTCCGACAGACGGTCACAGAGAAACGGCCGTCTGTGCCAAAGACTGCTGTGGCTCCGGCTCGACCCGCTGCAGACAAACCTGCGAGCGCAGCACGCCCCGCCGCCAGCGCTCCTGTCGCACGACGCCCCGGTCAGACATGATGCATTTAAAGAGGAGACACTGCATCTGAGCTGGTTTATCAATATTCACATCATGCATTTCTGATTTTGTGTTTAGTTGCAAAGACTGAGAGCAAACCAGGAGATGAAAAGAAACCAAGCACACTGAAAACTACAGGTACAACAAACACCAAATCACTTCTAACACTACATGTTGAAGGAAATTAATGTATATTATACATGTGACCCTCGAGCATCAGTCTCTGGGGGGTATATTTGTAGCAATAGCCAACAATACATTAAGATTTTCCTTTTATGCCAAAAATCACTAGGATATTAAGTACAGATCATGTTCCATGAAGATATTTTGTAAATTTCCTACCGTAAATACATAAAAATGTAATTTTTGGTTATATGCATTGCTAAGAACTTTGACAATTACAAAAATTATTATTATTATTATTATTATTGTTTATTTGATTCAAAATAAATATTTTTCAGTTTATTGATGGTTGCTGGAAATTCAGTTTTGCATCACAGGAATAAAGTACATTTGAAAATATATTCAAATATTTAAAGGTTAGATTTCACAATATTGCTGTTTTTTATGAGCACAACTTTGGAGTGCATAAAACTTCTAAAACTATAAAAATCCTAATTATTCCAGACTTTTGAATGGTGGTGTTATGTCGATTCAGTGTAGTGACTTAATAGCAAGACGTAAAAGATATTTTTAGAGATGCTGCTCTGACAAACACATTTAAATCCAGAAGTGAATTGCGCAGCAGGAATGAGTTTGGGATAATCTCCCACACGGAGCTCGGCTGCTCGACCGAATCCAGAGCTTTGAACCGAACGCAGCGGAGCAGAGAGATTATTTTAATCTGACACATAAAGAGGGTTTTGTGCTACGAACTGAACATTCAGATATCACTCAAACACACACTGTTTCTAAAGGTTTCGGCACGTATTTCCCTTAACCCCTTTGCGTGCAAACATCGCTGACGGCCCCAGTTTATTATTGTTTCACTTTCACAGCACATTAAACATCACTGTCTTACTTCATCTGGACAAACTGTGCATCAATGGAAAGTTTAAAGACTCAAGCTTCGATATTTGACCAATATTTTGATAAAACATTGTTGCAGTGACAGATATTTAGTGATTTATGTCAGGAGTGCAAAATAATAAATCCGTATTATGCCACATTTTGAATAGAAATTCACAACTCCCTCATATTCAGTCACGTCAAGAGCGGTTTATTTGTGTTCACATAGACTCACTGAACAGCGTCAATAACGATTTACAGACCAAAGATGCATATCTGCGGAGATATATGGATATATTTACTGATGTTTACTTCATATTTCTTCAGACAGAATCGTCATTTCTATTCATTTTCCACGGATTTACGCGATCAGATGATAAACAGCCTCTCCCAGCGATCTCTGTGTGCGTGCAGTAGTCACAGCTCGTGCGGTGTGTGACTCAGACTCTGATTGGGTCTTTCAAACGTCAATCTTACAGTGTCATATATGGACACCGCCACATCGTGTCACATGCTTCCTGCACACTTCCTGGTAGTTATCTGGCCAAAACAACACTGAAACACCTCTGTACACACGAAATATCCGAATAATAAACCCGCGATTACGATGGTAAAGCTTGGTATGAGAATTTCTTGAGATCTGGGGCGTTTTTATAAAAAAAATCGAAAATGTACATCGGAAATGCTAACTTGTGCAGCGATGAAAAAGGCTACAAATAACATATTTTTACAACAGTAAACGACCAAATTCCACCCCTGATCGCTAAAGGAAGTTATTATAAACACTCGATCGGGGTTTAAAGTGAGTTTTGAGTAAAAGTGTACTAATAATTTCATAAATTGTCAGATGTAGCTTGATGCTAACGTTAGCACCAATGCTACTAATAGCAGGTGCTTTTCTTCTTCATAATGCATTTTTGTCTCAATAATTCACGTAAGGTCGTAAGAAAATGTTTTGTTGTATTTTTATAGTAAGACTTTTGATAAATAAGGGCTAAATGCAAAGAGAGACTGAAGTGAGATCGCTGCTTTGTTGCTTTGTAAAGCCTGAAAAACCACAATCAAGGCTAATAAAGGTGGAATAAAAACAAAAGAATAATGATAAAAGAATAATGTGGATAATGTGTCATACTTGGCGGAGGTGTGAAAGAACCGTTTGGCGAGAACAATACAATCATGATTCGGGCAGTTTTTAACAGTGAATCATACACAAAGAGCACAGGAGAGTTTACATGTGAGATCTTACAGAGATGACAAGGGCCATAAATCAATCTGATTAGCCTTCTCTAAAAACACACATGACATGGCCTTAGAAAATATTTCATAAAATTCACAGTTTTACAGATTCGATTATAAAAATTTTTATGAAGTCTTGGAAGACTTGTGGCCTTAGCTACACTGTGTTTTCAAACTCATTTCCTACATCAACATTTTTTTAAATACATTTAAAACATATGTTTTTAATATTTTTATTTTTGTTTTTATGTTTGAGCTTATATATCTCTATTATCATAACAGTCTGAGTGATTCTGATTCCTGAACAGTAAACTTTAAAGTGTCAGCTTTGTGAACAAAGGTTGATTATGTATCTAGTTAGAAAGAATCATGAGCAGAAACCTTTTTATTTTGGGTATGTAATTTCGGTCTCCATGCCAAAAAAGGGGGGTTACTAGTAAGGGGTTAAAGGGATAGCTCACCCCAAAAAATTTAAATCCTGTCATTCGCCCTCATGGCGTTCCAAACCAATAAGACATCTGTTCATCTTCAGAACATAAAGATATTTCTGATGAAATCCAACAGCTCTCTCATAGACAGCAAGGATCTCTGTGTCAGCTGAGCCATGCAGATACGCCGTTTACATTGTTTACACTTTGATCTAAACATAAACAACATATTATGTTGCTAGCATGTTTCTAGCATGATTAGAATGTTTGCTAGCATGTCGCTAGCATGTGTCTAACATGATTAGCATGTTGCTAGCATGTTTCTAGCATGACTAGCATGCGACTAGCATGATTTTAGCATTATTAGCATGTTGCTAGCATGTTTCTAGCATGTGACTGGCATGTTGCTAGCATGATTAGCATGATGCTAGCATTTTTCTAGCATGATTAGCATGCGACTAGCATGTTGATAGCATGATTAACATGTTGTTAGCATGTTGCTAGCATGTTTCTAGCATGATTAACATGTTGCTAGCATGTTGTTAACATGTTTATAGCATGATTAGCATGCGACTAGCATGTTGATAGCATGATTAGCATGCGACTAGCATGTTGTTAGCATGTTTCTAGCAACAGCTCTCTCATAGACAGCAAGGATCTCCGTGTCAGCTGTGCCATGGGGATACGCCGTTTACATTGTTTACGCTTTGATCTAAACATAAACAACATATGCATGCGTTTCATACTTTAAGTATGTGATGCTCTCCAAACTCTCCACTGATGTCCCATGGATTATTTTAAAGTGTTCATATTATGGGTTCTGAAAGGTTCATGTTTTGGTTTGGGAGTCCCTAACAACACAAAAAAACACTTTTGTTGTCTTAAAATATGCTTTTATTTTGCTCAACTACTCCCAAAAGATTCGTTCTTAGAAAAAACATTCCTTTGCATGATGCTAATCTGCTGTGATTGGTCTGATTAGTTCTTATTTTCATTATGCGTCTAATGCCTGATAAAGAAGTGTTTGTGAACGCAGTGCTGCTTTGTGTTACAGCGGAAACCGCTATTTTTACCGCTTCAGAAGTGACACCTAGTGGCAAAGAATGAATTTGCATGTTCATTGAGACCAATGCAGAAAGACGGACAAGTGCCCGAGCAATATGCTAATGATTCATGTTGACATTAACACGAAACAGCTTGGGATTTGATTTAAAAAAACGACTTGTTTCAATGATTCAGAGTCGACTCTTATACACGGTGCACTTTCAGATTTAAACTTTTGCGGGATGTCGATTGCATTTTCATTTGCTTAATCGGGGCACTTTAAGATGCCTAGGAGACTAGCTGTCAATCAGAGAGCTCTCGGATTTCATCACAAATATCTGTATTTGTGTTCTGAAGATGAATAGATGAGGTTTAACGGTTTGGAATGACACAAGGGCGAGTCATTAATAACAGAATTAAAATTTTGCAATCTTGTTTGGGTGAACCTTTCGTTTTACTTTCTGTGGAAGTGTTTAAGAGTTCACCTACAGCCCAAACTAGCGTTTCTCTCAAACTGTGGTTTCAGATGCGGCCCGCTCTAAACCTGCTCCTCTCAAAGCCTCCACCACTACAAGCAGCAGCAGCATCTCCGCTCGCCCGCGCTCCACCAAAACACCCGTCTCCAGCAGCACTACAGCCGCCGCTGGGCCTGAGAAGAAGCCGGCGGTTCCCCGCGCTCCTCGACCCGCCTCCAGCTCCACCTCCAGCACCAGCGCATTGACTCGCAGCACAGCGCGGCCCAGCTCCGGCTCCACACCGGCACCCGACACCAAAAACATCCGCTCCAAGATCGGCTCCACAGACAACATCAAGCACCAGCCGGGAGGAGGGAAGGTAACGCATGCATGCACCCCTCATCTGTCCTCCAGCTTTACACTGTTTACATGTTTAGTAGTGTGTGGGTCAAAGACGTTAAAATACATTTACAAAAGCAGTTTTTATGTCCATAGGAAGCACTTTAAATGACATTAAAGTTTCTACTTTTAATGTTTTTGGAGAATAAAATGTCGAAATTTGGTTGAAATTGTTACATTGTCATTCAGTAAAAATGTAACAACATATTAAAATATTTAAAAGAATAAGGGCGCATGTTGAATTTGATTTGTTTTCTTATTGACCAAGTATAGTGTAATTAATTAGTACTAGCTAATTAGTACTTGGGGTGAAAGTAATTAGTCTTTTTAAACGTGTCATAAATAGATTTTTAATGTAAATATGCTTGATGAGATTGTTACACTGAATGACATTTTAGTGGGTGTCTTCTGTAAATCAGGGGAAAATGTATGATATTTATTTTTCGATCTGAAAAACTAAAACAAAATTGCAATTAAATTAAACAGAAAACCTTTTTTAAAAAATTGGGGGAAACAACAGTTTAAAGCAGTATTACACTCACAGTATTGTTTTTATGATTAAACCCTTTTTCGTCTTTGACCCATGTGTATGTTACACACTTAGGGAAAAAAATACAATGGTGATGCTTTGCAATTTAATTTATTTATTATATTAATTATTTACATACTATTATACTATTTGATGAAATATAAACACACATATTATTATTATTATTATTATTATTATTTTAATTTTTAATTTTATTATTATTATTATTTTTTTAAGTTTTCATTTAAATTTTTAATTTCATCAAATTTGTGTGCTTTAATTCTGTTTAGCTTTAATTTATTTTTATTTCCGTTCCAGTTTGAGCAGTTTCTGATCTGAAACAGCATTATTTAAACAAACTTCATTGGCTTTTTTTGCATGACGAAACCTGAGAAATTGTGACATTACAGGCATCATCCAAAGGCATCGGCGCAAATCTTTGATACTATTATTATTATTATTATTTTATTATTAATCAGATGTTAACATCATGTAATTTGTAATGAATAAATATCCTTTTTCCAGCTTTAAATTGCATTTCTAGAGAAAACTAAGCACATTAATCATTAGCTATTCTTTATATTCTTCACCGCTGCCTGTAAAGTCACTGCCTTTGTTTTGGGACGCAGCTCTTCTGTCTTTATTTGTCTCTCTCTCTGCAAACCGAGTCCTGTGAGTGTAAAGCAGCATGATTCACGTCTCTTATAGTGTCTGTTCTGCTCCAGTCTTCACAATCATTATTTATCACTCACGTCCTGAAGTCACAGCTTCACTTTCTGGCATCGCATTTGTGGCTCATCCTGGTCTTTTTCCTGGCTGAGCTCTCTAACACTCCTGTCAGCACGAAGAGTCTAAGAGAGTCAGGCTTTAAAGCGAGGTCACACTTTTGTGTTTGGAGCATGAAGATGAATCGTGCATGATTGAATCGTGCCCCTTTTCCTGCCTCTTCCTCTGATCCTAAAGTGTTCCTGCTTCTCGTATGAGGTTACAGTAGTTTTAGCTCGTCCCATCTCCAGGTGTACAGTATGAGTGATTGACTCGAGGGCTGTATTTGGGCTTGTTCTGCCTGCAGGTGTCAGTGTCTCAGAGCTCGCCCTCCAAAGAGACCAGCCAGGTCAAAGTGAGTTCATCCGCTCATCACACTCACTTCTGCACGTCTGTCTCCCCTTCTCTTCTCAGTGTAGCACACACAGATCTGATATTACAGTGTGTCTTTAGTGATTGACGACTGTACACAAATATTATGTGGAGTTTATTTGCAAAAACTGATAACTCAAATCAAGTTTTTTTTTTTTTTGATCTTATTTTTGTATTGTGTTAGTTAGCTGTATATATAAAAAAAAAACCTGCAGTTTGATTGATATTTATTGCAATGCACAATGAAAAACATAATTTTTGTAAAGTTGTTAATAACAAATCTGTTTTTGCAAATGAAAAAAGTCTTCATATATATACTTAAAAAAAGATGTCAGATAATATTAGTGTACTATTTTCTCTAAAAAATATTTTTATATTTTAAATCTTAAAATGCTTTTTTATTTATTTTATATTTAATTTGTAAGTAATTCATGTGAACTGAATAAAATTTATTTTTGTGTTTTTATTATATATATTTTAATGTAAATTTTTTTATATATTTAATGTTAATGACAAATATTTATTGCATATTTAATTACTTGTTATAATTAATATATATACTTAAGAAACCTAAAATACACACATTTCTCTTATATAGTATTACTGTTATTGTTATTAAAATTGTATTACTTTGATTCATCTCAAATTTTAGTACTATAATTCAAAATAAATGTTAGAAAATATACTTAATAAAATTATTGTTATGATGTTCATTAATATTTTATACAAAAAATATTATATATATATATATTATATTATATGTAATTGTTTTTCAATAAAGTCTAATTAATAATAATAGCAATAAAATAAAATAAGAATATGGTTCTGTGATTGCTCGTTTAATCAGCAGATATTGATATCAGATTCTGGAGATCCTTGGGTTTGTAATCATTAGTGTTTGTTTAACATAAAGTGTTTGGCTCCGCATCACATTATACACCACGTCCGGGATGCTCAAATTGCATAATACAATTATAAATAATTATAATATTGCTTAACCCTTGTCGGTTTTAAAATGTGCAGCAGTGAACAATCACAAAACTAATGCCATCACATAGAAATTAATTTTCAAGATTTTCACTGAGAAGCATAGGATTTGATGTATCCCGGCATCACATGTCCATTTGTAGCATCATCACTGAATCTAAATTTCTGTTTTGTATCAGTTTCATTTCTGGTTTTATTATCTAAGTTTAAAAACGAGAGGAAACGGTGTGTTTAAGAGCCCTTTAGGTGTCTATAGTATCTACTAGATGCTTCTACTTGTGTCCTCTGTTGTCTTCCCTCTCTAACCTGATCCTCCCGGGTGTCCCGTCCCTCCCGGCCCGCCGTGCTGTGTTATAGGTTCAGATAGTCTCCAAAAAACTGGACTACAGTCACGTGACTTCTCGCTTGGGCTCCAAGGACAATATCAAACATGTTCCTGGAGGAGGGAACGTAAGTAACGTTTGTGCATGCGGTGTAGCCGTCGTTCAGTGAGATGCTTTCTTCACTCATGAGCTGGGAGAAGCGCGTGTAGCTGAGGACTGGATTCGGGACGTTTGTTCATAATCTTCTCTCACGCTGACTCAAGTCGTTAGTTTCAGGTTCACTTTGAGCTTCGGTTTGAGCAGATGATTGTGTGTTCACAGGTGCAGATTCTCAACAAGAAGGTTGACTTGAGTAAAGTGGCCTCGAAGTGTGGCTCCAAGGCCAACATCAAACACAAACCAGGTATGAAGAGAGCAGAAACGCTCTTTTAAATGGCTCCGAAGTCTCAGCTTTTAGACCAGTTTGTGTGTTTCTCTGGAGGTGGAGGCGAAGTCAAGATCGAGAGCCGTAAGGTCAACTTTAAGGATAAAGCTCAGCCCAAGGTGGGCTCGATGGATAATGTCAATCACGAGCCCGGAGGAGGGAAAGTTAAGGTGAGTTTGGGAGACGATCAGATGCACGAACCTCTGAGATGTTATAAGTGTTAAGAAGAAGCCAAGTCCTAGTTTATTCTACATTTAGACGATTCAGAAGCTGTGTAGTGTTTAAAGGAGTAATTCACTTAAGCATCAGTTACACTGTCCTGCATCAAAACCTAATGTTTGTTTCTCTCTGGGCACTGATTTCCAAAATAGTCTCACTTTATCACCAAATATGATGCATTTCATAGTGTTTTTGCTTTAGACCAGCAATCTATATTTTCCTCTCCTTTGCGGATTGCTATTTAAATGATGCATTTTTAATATTTTTTTTTTTTTTTTTTTTTTTTTTTTGCAAATCAGCTGTATATAGGGGTGGGGTATTAATCATGTCGTTTGAAAACTCTCATGATTTCTGTACGGTTACCGTAAAAGGGGACTTTGAGGAGGCTTAACTATCTTTATTTTTAGTGAAATGTTCCTTTAAAAGCTGTTTTATTTTAAATCAGTGGTAAGTAATATTACACTTGCATGGAAAGTTTTTTTTTTTTTCATGCTTTTGCGTGTCCATGTGTTTTTACAGTTTTCAGTCCAGCCCCCCCCAAAAAAATCACTTACAATGTGTTCATTTTTTTTTTTTTTTTTTTTTAAGTTAAATTTTTCTGGCATTTTAAAGACAAGAATAAGGGCTTTTGTCTGATTGGAAAAAACCCGTGGGTTCAGGCCGATGTGTGATAGTGATGTCACCTGCCCCTCAGCCTATGGCCATCCATCAGTCACATGACCACTTGCTCCGCCCATTATTAGTTTGCACCCATCCACTCTGAACACACATTTGTGATTATGGTCACTGACACTGATTTTAAACTTTAACACACATTTACGGAGACTTTCGGAAACAGCATGAATGTTGTACTCTTTGCTACATCTGTAATAAATATAAAATGAGTTTAAATTAAGCATGTTTAACAGAATAATGCTGCGGTTTACAGTGCAGTTTTATATGTTGGATGAAAACTTCTGAGCTTCTGTTCATATTTTTTCAAGTTTAGAAATATTAAAACGTTTTTGTTTCTGAACGTAATTCTTAAAAAGTTTAAGTGCATATGATTGGCACGCGTCTCCGTTTACATGGATTTCTATTCATTCCCATTCATCGTCATAATTCTAAATTGAAAAAAAGAATTCACCTTCTATTTCCATGAGTCATTACATTTCTGTCATGATTTTTGATTGTAAAGTTTTGCTTTGTTCCCTGCACAGTGTAGAGTTTCATTCTATAATAAAAAAAAGTAATGAAGTGATCAAAATATAAAACAAAAAAAATTATTTGGCGAGAGAGAGAAGAAAAAAAAAAAAAAAATATATATATATATATATATATATATATATATATATATATATATATATATATATATAACATATTTTCAAAATAAGTGAATTATTTTAAAACTGAAAACTTTGGATTATCAAACATGAATTGAGTCCAGTGTCTAAACTGGTTCTGTATATCAGCCGTATTTCTTCACCATGCAAGGATTGAGTTCTGTTGTGTTCAAGCGTCCATCTCCATCTCCCTCGTGTCTGGTATTGATGCCCTGCTGTGTGTTTTTAGGCTGAGGGGGCCCAGGAGACTGCTGGGGGCAGCGGGGCTCCCTCTAGTGGTGTCTCAGCGGGCCCTGCCCAGGAGAATGGGCTGAAGGAGGGCGCCCCCTGCAGGAGTGAGGAGCTCCGGGACCCACAGGGTCTGGACTCACTCATCCCTGAAACAAGTAAGTTTGTGTGTACCCCGGTCCGAGGAACCCGAAATGACTAACCCCGTCAGACGAGAAGCCCTCAATCACCACATCCTCACATTTACTGCTCAATATTATTTGCTTCTCCATCAGCTCATACACATTATTACTTTTTTTTAGCTCTTAATTTTATGCAAATTGTTTGATATTCTGATTTGTTTGGTTTACCACTGTACAAGAGGTCGACCGATTAATAGTGTAATTGGGGGGTGGTCTAATTACTGATTTATTGGTCTGATTTTATTATTAAAATGTTGAATAAAAACATTGAATGTAACTTTTTTTTTTTTTTTTGTAAAATCAAATTATTGAAATTAAAATATTGAATATAGAATTTTGGATTAAATTCAAAATTTTAGAACTAAATTTTAAATGAAACTTTAAATGTAACATTTTAGATAAAATCAATTTAAGTCAGTTTTAAAGTCAATTTAAAACTTATTTTAAAAAGAAAAGTCTTTAATAAAAATAATTATATAAATTTTATCTTTACTAAGTATGTCAAAATATTGAATAAAAACATTGATATGTAACAAAAAAATTTTAAGTGAAACAAAATATTGAATAAAAACATTGTAACAATTTATTGTAAAAAAAAAAAAAATGAATAAAAGCATCTGTTTTTTTTTTTTTAACTCAAAATATTGAATCCTAGGACATTGATATAAAAAAATTTAATCTTTTTTATAAAATATGGAGACATTTAATTTATTTACAAAAAAATCTAAATATTGAATAAAAATGAATCATTTGTTTGTTTAAAACACATAGAGAGTTTCACTTTAATCATAGTAGCGTTAGTCTGTCGTTGGTGCAGATGAATCAATCGGTCGACCTCTGCACTGAACAGATGTTTATAAAGCACAGTTTTCTGATCTCCAAACCGTCTTGACCTCTTTTTATTTTTCAGGCATCTAACTCGACTTTTTGCTATCACTCTGTCCTCCTCATTTCCCCCCCGACCGCTTCCTCTCCTCCCCTTCTTTATGTCCTGTCCTCCTCTGTCCTGTCTCTCTCTCTCTCTCAACACTCTCTGATGTAGATTGAGTCTTTCAAGCTAAATTTCCGCGAGAACGCCCGCTCTCGCACGGACCACGGCGCTGACATCATCACCTGGCCCGTTTCGGGCGACCGTCACCTTCTCCGCAGCAGCGTCTCGCTCAACGACTCCCTCTCGACCGCCGGCATCCCTCGCTCTCTCACCGTCCCGGTCCTCTCATCCTCCCAGGAGCCAGGGGGCGACGTCGGCTCGCTCACCGAACTCCGGACGTGATTCCTGTCTTCTCATTGGTCCTCTGCTCTCTAAACCCCGCCTCCTTCCATTGCTAAGACTCACATGATTGGTGTGCTCTCTGTTGGCGAGGCTGTACAGACTACAGTCATCAGGATGTGCAAAAAATGCTCATAGTTAAAAGTGTCTGGGTGTGTAACACTCGCGCTACTCATCGCTAGCCGTCAGCACACCTGCGACATCATTTGTGGTAGAGCATGAATCTAGTATTCCTCATCAAACCTGCACATGCCCATCTGATCACCACTTACAAACACCTCTGGATCCATCTGGACATCATCTCTCGCTGCCTTCAAGTCATCATGGGAAGTTTGTGCTTACGATTTATTAACCATGCGATCGTGTCATATGAAAAATCTCTTTCTGACAAAATCCAGCTTTTTTTTTTTAGTGCCAAAACAACTTAATTTAGAGCAAGAGATGTGCATTAAAGGGTTAGCTCACCCAAAAATGAAAATTCTGTCATTAATTATTCACCCTCATGTCGTTTCAAACCCGTAAGATCTTTGTTCATCTTCAGAACACAGATAAAGATATTCTCGATGAAATCCGAGAGCTTTATGATTAGGAATTTTTTTTTTTTTTCACTCAGAAATTGCTAGTAAGTTTCACAATTACTTTCAAAACAATAATTAACATGCAAAAGATAATTTATTATTATTAATTTTTTTGTTAATTAACAGTTTTATTTACTACCACAAAACATATTTTTTAAAGTTGCGTCTTTAAAAAAACATAATGCAACATTAAATGTATTCGACATGTAAAATAATTCAAATAAAAAGCAATTCTGCAGTTGTTTTTTTATTTTCAAGGTCATGCCATGACATCTTTTATTAGTTGTTTGTCTTGTTTTGTGCCTAACCAAGTATTTTCTGTAACATAAACACTTAAAATGGCTAATAACAGCTTTAACTTGGACAGTCTCCCTACATGAGCTGCTAGATTTTGTCGGCGCTCATCTCGTAAGCACAATCGTTCCCGCTCGATTTGAAAGCAGCTTCATTCATTCATTATACAGGGCTGTCATCACCTCACCTTTGACCCCCAGTAGAGCTGACTTTAAAGCACATAGGCTTTCTGACTCTCTCTAAAACTATTCGTGATGGTGTGTTTGAGTGAATACTGTAGCATTGAACTGTGTTGTTAAATGCTTTCTTTTAACTCTTCGTTTTATTTTCGTGACCAGCGGATGTTTCCTTTTCCTCGTTATTGTAAAGCAATATGACGTCTCCTACAATGCCTATAAGACATAAAAACTCCTCGTAAACGCACAGCAAACAGCGCTCATAGTGTCAAACGCAGCTCCAGAAGGCTTTGTGAACGTGAAGAGGGTCTGAGGCGGACGTTGTGGAAAAAGAAGTGCGCTTGTAGTGTACCTCAAATCTATATTTAATAAATGCTGAAATAAAATCCCACTTAAGTGTAAAGTATGCTTTCATAACAACACTCTTTGCTGTAATGTGAAAGTCATTATTTTAATAATCTTTAAAGAAGTACACTTATTTTGATGTGCTGACTAACAAACTAAAGCACATGTAAAATACTCGATTATTAACATTTGATTTAATCGTAATGTGTTTTGCGATATTTAGGTTTAATTTATTTTACTCAACTGCAACTTCATTACAAATGTGTAATTAAAAATGTATTTAAATGCATGACATATAACTTTCAATAGACATGACATTAAACTATTTTTTTTTAGTTTTGCATACGTTTAACCATCAAAGACAAAAAAAATATGAAATTGCGTAATGATGTAATTAATTTCTACTTAAGTATTTAAAAAAAAACATTAAGTTTAGCTTATTGCATTTAATAGAAATTTAAATCATAATACATCATGCAATTAAGTGTCTGAAAACTTAACATTCAATTGACACTGCATAAGTGTAAAATGTCCTTAATCGTCTTTTTAAAAGTACGCTTAAGTGTGCTTCTTTTTCTCGTGGTGAAGGAAGTAGATGCTGACTTGATGCACGAAGGGTTTCTGTTAGCATTGAACGGTTGATGCTTTGGCATCATGTAGAGTAGGTACAGTATGTTTTTAATATGGAAGTGAGGATAGAGTTTGTGCCTGGCACCGATCGCATCCAGCCTTTGGAGGGACGCAGAGACAGAATGTCACAGCCTGAAACCTTTTACGTACTTTTAATAATTGCTTAATGAGAAACCAGTGAAATTGTGAGTGAGTCTGGTGGTGGTTTGCATTCTTCTCTTATTGCATAGATATCTGCAGGTCTTTATTAAGAGCAAAAGCTTGGTATTATAGCGTGATCATGTGAGTGGAAAGGTTTTAACGGTGGAGCCTGTAGCTTATTTCTCTCGTAGCATTTTCTGTTATACGGTAGTTTATCTTCAGATAGCCTTTTTGAGGTCGCACAGAATCACACGCTTGACATGTAGCTGCTTGGTTTAGTGTCCTTTCGGTGTAATAATGAGGTAAGAGGACGTGGCCGTTCTCTTTTTGTTATTTTCTTCATCAGCTGTGGGCGGTACGGAGGTCCGACAGACATTTTTTAGCGCGCTTTTCTTTTTACGAGTATGACAAGTGCGGTTGCATCTATTGCTTATTCCCATCAGACCTCTTTAATCCCAGAACATGCAAAGCAATAAGACTGTCAGTGTGACAGAGCACGGATTTGGACTTTTAGAAACCTACATCGTGCACGACAGCGAAACGCATTCAGATCACGAAATATTACCCGATTGATTGTCAATGCATGTCCTTGTTAGAAAATCCAGTTTTGGAGAGGAATCAAGTTTTAGATGACAAATACAAGTAGAACTTCATTGTGTATTCACATTTTAAAGATTATTTTAATAATCCACCTATATGAATTGTTGGAAAATGCCAAAAAAAATGGTTGCATGAATTTACGAATTGATGATTTTTGGGGGCAATAACAATTATTATTTATAGTCTTTTTTTTTTCAGGAAATGAGAAGTGTATAAATATTAAGCTAAGCTAAAATCTGAAGTTTTCTTTGTTGTTGTTGTTGTTTGTTTATGGTAATAATGTTTGTTATGAAACGGTCACATTTGAATCGGTTCCCTGTCTCTGAATGAACTCTGAGAAACAATCATATATAGCCTCTTTCCATGTATTTACAGTTATTTCCCAATTGATTTACTACTGTCTCTGCGAATGCATTTAATATTGGCATCACAAAGAGATCTGCATTGATCAAAGAAGCTGAGGGCTGATATTATGCACCTTTAACGGCTATTATTAATATTATAATTGTCATTTTGGCACTGCATTTTTATTCAATGGAAAAGGCAGAGAACAAATGTATTTGAACTACATTAAAGCACATGTTTTCGGCCGCCGTGTGTTTAATATTGTGGCGAGCTTGGTAGCACTTATATGTCCAGATGATGCCAGGTGGGTCACGTCCAGATGGGGATTGATATCTAGCCCATGTCCTCTAAACGTCTTCAAATAACCCTTTATGTTTCTATGAATCTTAGTCTTACAAGAAAAAGATACTCTGTATAACACTGTCATACTAAAATGGGGGGATTGCATTGAATGTGTTTCAATTGCACAGATTTTATTGTGCTATAAAGGACCAGGGCATCCTGTTGAAGCATGGAGAGGAGAGGTCCAATTATTGTTATTATTAATATTATTATGCTTATGATTTTGTTTAGTTTTTCTTTTTTGGGAGTAATGTTGCCCTGGAACCTTAATAAAGATGTACAACCCTAAAGTAACATGGAAACTAAAGAAACGTGACATTAATGTGCAGTAGATTGGGTTTCTCGAATGCAGTAAGAAGCTCTATAAGATGACATGAATAGAACATTCAGGCTTTTTGCCAGACTCTTCATTTGCAAGGTTTTTGTCGGTTTGGTTTTATCTTTTGGGATTTTTTGTTTTTTTTTTCATGAAAATTGAATTTCATTATTTTATTTGTTTTGATTTGAATGAGGTGTTTATTGTGGTTAATTGTTAACTATGATGTGATTATTAAACATTAAATAAAATAAAGTTTAAAACATTCTGTGGTTTGGTTTGATCTTTACATATTAAGGCAAATGTTTTTTTCTCTCCAGGATCATATGCTTCACAAAAAGAAAGGAAAAGACGCTTTTGTTTAATTTTTTTTATTTATATTGCTAAATATTTTACACACCATTTCAAGGAAGTAAACAATGTCAAACGTGTTGCGATGATACTGTGCATATCTGATCCTAAAGCATTTCCGGTGGCATCATTTTTAAATCACAGACATGCATTTTTGGGAAAGTTACTTTTAAAAGTAATGCATTACAATGTTGCGTTACTCCCTTAAAAAGTAACTAATTACGTTTTATTGATCGTAATGTGTTACGCTACTTTTTCAATCTGGGCAGGGCTTGCTTGTTTGTTTTTAATATAAAAAAAGTTATGTATTTTGGTAAACGAAAAGAGAAAGTAAATTCACATCTGTTTAATAGAACACGAAAGACAGTTCAACACACTTCTGCAATAAAAAAAGAAGCAAAAATGTTTATCTAGAGTCATTTTTGCTTATTAGTATGGTTGAACTGGATCATTGAAGGTCAGCACCAAAGACATTGGGTTAATAAATGGGATTAAATACTGTACATATAGTATATTTATGTTATTAACATTTAATAATTACTCAAATCTGTGCAGAAACATGATCAATTACAATGTATGCGCAAAACATTAAATATGTGTCCATGCAGCACAAAAGCAGTCGGCTGGTGGATTTATAGCAGTCGACAACAATACATTGTATGGGTCAAAATGATCCATTTTTATTTTATGCCAAAAACCATTAGAATATTAAGTAAAGATGATGTTCCAATATTCTCAGAAAAATCTTAAAAACTGGACTTGACGTGTATTTTAAAGATAGGATATTCATTTTTTATTTTATTATTTATTGACTTAAGGCATTATTTATTGTTTATTTTTTTTTTGGGGGGGGGGTGAAAAGGTAAGGATTTTTATACTGGTTAATTTCAGATTTTGTAATATAGCTCCTATCCTTTTTTTTTTTTTTTTAGTAGTGTTACATATTTTTTGCAGTTTTGCAATTATTGTTTATATTTTGCAGATTTTCTTATCTGACAGTTAAATCCTACATCTCATCTATCCTTTTTATTTATTTATTTATTCATTATTTTAGATTTATTTCACTACCGTACCTCGGTACACGTCTTTTTGTTGCATAAATATCATCTAGTAATTTTCCAGCACGAGATCACGTGACGTCAGAACTGTCCCGCCGTCTGCGCGAGAGACTTTAGTCTACCCCGAGGCGGGAACTTTCTCAACGTTAAAGAATTGTCTCCCATCTCCTCAGACTTTCTAAAGACTAATTTCGACGATGTAACATGCAAGGTGCAAAGTTTGTTAAAATCCAGTTCAACCACATTATTTTTCGATTTTGTTTTTTAAGTTTAACGAATTTGTTTTTCAGAAAAATACAGCAGACACAATTGCCAGATGAGGCAACGTTAACGTTACGTAGGTATTGCTTTTCTTGTTTTAAATTCTGTTGATTAAATTATTATTTAAGTGCTTAATTTCATGTTATTGACGCTAATAGTATTTTTTATGAGGTGACAAACTCACAAGTGATTTTAAAGCCACAAAGACCTTAATTTTACCGAGAGAAATCGACTGAACTTAACGTTATATGAAACGTTAAATCTGATGCAGCATAAATATATTGTGTATTCAATCTGTATTGAACCAAATGTCGTTATTGATCGGTTATTGTCATTTGAGCAAATGCTTAAAAGTCATATAAACAAAAATATTGAACGATTAGTATTTTAACTAGTCATTAAGTTTTAAAAAAGTTGTTCATTTAACCTTATATGATGTTAAGGCAGATTAAAAAGAGCGCCAAGTTTTTCCTCCATGACGTACTTGTTGTATTTGTTGTGGAAAAAACAACAACATTATGAACCGATTCTTTTTAATGAGTCTGTTCGATTCTGACTGTCATTTTTATGTCTGTTCATATCTTGTAATTAAACCTGTAAGTTGTTATTATTATAATAAATAGTGGCAACATCAGTTAACGTTAGATGGATATCTTGAATCAAGCTGCGGAGTAGAAAACGGTATTTAATGAATTTGTTCTAATTTTGTGTACCATACATCATCCAGGTAATGTATTGTATTGTAATGTATTGTAATCAGTTATTGAAAAACTGTTTGCATAGCAAAATATGCTATACTTAAAATATATGAAACCCAGTAGTGCCTGCATTGGACATATGGACAAAAGTATTGGGACCCCCTTCTAATGAACAGGTTTGACTTCTATAGTCATTTTTATGAGTACAGATCTTAATGTTTTAGCATATACTGATATTCTAGGGAAATGTCTGCTTCCAATAATTTGGACTCTGTGTATAAGTAAGGTTAAAGAAATAAATTATTGATTCAGTCAGAATGAAAGAACTTGACTGTTCTGCAGTAAACCATGTCCTAATCTCTGCTGAACACCTCTGGTGTGACTTTAAGGGATAGTTCACCCAAAAATGATAATTCTGTCATTACTTACTCACCGTCATGTCTATTTTTGATGCATTCTGAGATGATTATTTTTGGATTTTCTTGCTGCGTTTCTGGACGTTGATCAAGTTAACTATTGCTGTCAATGAGAGGTTCAGAATGCATCAAAAATATCTTAATTTGCATTCCGAAGATGAACGGAGGTCTTGTGGGTTTGGAACATGAGGGTGAGTAATTAATGACTCATAAAACTCATCACCAAACACCAATAACTTGTACACACACAATATGGACAAAGGTATTGGCACCCCCCTTCTTTAGAACAGGAAAGGCACTTCCAAAACTGTGGCAATATGTACCACAGACTTATTAGATTTACATCATGTGTGTTTTTGTTTGTTTTTTTCTTCGTACATTTAATGCCCACTTTTACACTTTAGATACATGGTGAGACTTAATGATAAAACAGAAAAAGCCACAGACACAAGAATTCAGAATTGCAGTTTTTATTGCTTTAACAGAACCAATACATGCATGTGGTTTCACAGCAAAAAAATAAGTTTTATAGTGGAGCATTACTCTTCATCATGTCCTTTCTGTAATAAAAGAGCAAAGAGAATGTAAGTATCATAGTAGTGTCCTATATCATATATTTTAACTGGACAGAAAAAATTACCTTGGGTCCTGAATCGCGGCTCTTGGCTCTCATCTTGTTGACCTGAGATTCGGCAATATCTGCCCTCTCCTCCGCTTCATCCAGCTCATGCTGAATCTTACGGAACTTGCCCAGGTTAGCATTCGCCTGTTCCTCCTTAAAAACACCAATACACATGCATATGGTTAAGAATAATACAGAGACAACAATAATTCAATATCGGAGCGAAATTGTTTACTTACCGCCTCCTCAGCAGCTCTCTTGTAGGACTTGACCTTCAGCTGGAGTTTGTCCACCAGATCCTGAAGACGTGCCAGATTCTTACGGTCTTCCTCAGTCTGTAAACAGATAATGTGACTTCATCTATATGGTATGAATAAAAAACATTTATTTGTATGACAATGAAAGTGACCTGGTAGGTGAGCTCCTTGATGCGTCTCTCATATTTACGGACTCCTTTCACAGACTCGCTCGCCTTTCTCTGTTCCAGCTCCACCTCATTTTCCAGCTCTCTCACCTAAGAGATGTGCAAGATGGTTAGCTAATCAAATCAAATAAGTATTTAAATTACAAGAAAATAAATATGTTTATATAAACATCAGCAGCTTACCCTGGCTTCCAGTTTCTGGACCTGCTTCTTGCCTCCCTTCATGGCGATCTGCTCAGCTTCATCCAGACGGTGCTGCAGGTCCTTGATGGTCTGCTCCATGTTCTTCTTCATGCGCTCCAGATGAGCGCTGGTGTCCTGCTCCTTCTTCAGCTCTTCTGCCATCATGGCAGCATCAGTGATGGCCTTCTTGGCTTTTTCCTCAGCGTTCCTGCACTCCTGCACTGCCTCCTCAACCTCAGTCTGAAGCTGAGTATTATCTCCCTCCAGCTTCTTCTTCTGATTCAGCAGGCTGGTGTTCTACACATAGACAATATTGACATTCATATAGTCTCTAGATGATATTGTGAGGGTTTACTGGTGTGTATCTAGTACAGATGTGTCATACCTGAGAATGCAGGAGCTGGACTCTCTCACTGACGTCCAGCAGTTCCTGCTCAGCCAGTTTCCTTCCTCTCTCAGTCTGTTCCACCAGAGATCTCAGCTCATCCAGTTCAGCCTGCAGCAGATTGTTGCGTCTCTCCACGATGGCGATGTTCTCTTTGAGATCATCATTACCACGCAGAGCGTCATCCAGCTGCATTTGGGCATCCTGTGAAGCAGAAGTTTTACAAATGAATAAGCTGGAGAACGATGTTGGATTTCACTGGAGAGTCTTAAAATCTGAGTTGAAGATTCATCATACCTTGAGATGTCCATGAAGACCCTTGAGTTGCTTCTGGGCTTCTGATGCCTGTCTGTTAGCCTGGCTGAGCTGAATCTCCATCTCATTGAGGTCTCCCTCCATCTTCTTCTTCAGTCTGAGAGCTTCATTCCTGCTGCGAGTCTCTGATTCCAGTGAGCTCTGCAGAGTATCAACCATTCTCTGCTGGTTCCTCTTGGACTGCTCCATCTCTTCATCTTTCTCCGTCAGTTTGCGTTCAATATCAGCCTTTACTTGATTGAACTCAAGCTGAGCTCTAAGTATCTTGCCTTCCTCATGTTCAAGTGAACCCTTTCAATGTGAAACAGTTTTTAAGTAATTTGTCCAAAATCAGCATTATGTGACAAAAAAGAACTGATAATTTAGTGTTACCTCAGCCTCCTCCAAGGCTGTCTGGATCTCTGCTTTTTCCTGCTCCAGCTGCTTTCTAATTTTCTCCAACTCATGGATGCTTTTTCCTGACTCCCCAAGTTGCTCAGTGAGGTCAGAGATTTCCTCTGTTATGGCAGAAACAAATAAGTGTTAAGCAAGATTGATTAACATCTGTTGATTCTTCAGGTAACCAAGATTTAGTTACCTTGGAGGTTCTTGTTCTCTCTCTTCATGGTCTCAAGTTGATCCAGAACCTCTTCATAGGAGTTCTTCAGTTTGAAGAGTTCAGTGCTCAGAGATCTAGACTCTTTCTGGACACTTTCTAGTTCACTCTGAGACTCCTCATACTTTTGCTTCCACTCAGCCAGGACCTGTTAGGCATATATTAAAGTGTTTATTTGATTTCTAATAAAATAATCAAAGCAAGTCAGAAGTAATAATAATTATTCACATTAATTTGTTGTACTACCTTGTCAAAGTTTCTTTGCTTCTTGTCCAGAGCAGCGGCGGCAGCATTGGATCTCTCCACATCCACCATGAGATCTTCAATCTCATTCTGCAGCCTGTGTTTGGTCTTCTCCAGTGAGGAGCATTTGGCATTGACTGCTTCCACAGCTTCTTCTGCATCTTGCAGACGCTGAGCCAGCTTCTTCCTAAAAATAGTCGAGGGAATCATTACTTTACAGTAATTTTAGTAATTTAGGTTTGTAGGTGTTTCCTATTTCTTACTTGGCATCCTCCAGCTCCTCAGTCCTCTGGATGGCATCAGTTTCATACTTGGTTCTCCACTGAGCCACCTCAGAGTTTGCCTTGGACAGACTCCGCTGCAGCTCAGCTTTAGCTTCCTGCTCCTCCTCAAACTGCTCCCTCAGCAGATCAGAGTCATGACGAGCAGATTGAACTGCATGGGCCAGGGCATTCTTAGCCTATGAGGATTGAAAATATCCTGTCAACTGTGCATAAAAATGCAATGGAAAAGTTAGTAATAAATATCTAAAAATAAAACAAACCTTGACTTCCTCCTCTAGTTGTCTCTTGAGATCTTCAATCTGCTGAGTGTAGGACTGCTTGCCTCTAGTCAGCTGAGACACCAGGGAGTCTTTCTCCTCTACCTGTCTAGACAGTTCACCTGAAATGGCAAAAAAATTGTTTTTTGTAGTTATGACTAATTTTATTGTTTTATTTATTTTTAAATTAAAATTGCTATATTTTGTAACCTTACCATTCTCAGTTTGCAGCTTGGCTTTTTGCATGGTGAAATCATTGATGGTACGCTGGCCTTCCTCAGCTTTGGTTCTGTACTCACTCATCTGGTCTTCCAGAGTTCTGCACATTTTCTCCAAGTTGCTCTGATAAAATATATTTAAAAAGTGAGTGATATTGATTTTTTATGTTTCAGTCTCATGTAATGCGTCTTATTTGTTGCCACTAACCTTTGACTTGACAGTCTGCTCCATGTTGGAGACCACATCATCAAGCTCTAACTTCAGTTCACTCTTCTCTTTCTCCAGCTTCTGCTTCACTCTCTGAAGGTTGTCAATCTGTTCTCCCAGATCAGCCACACTGTCGGCATGTTTCTTCCTCAGTGTAGCAGCGGTGGCTTCATGTTGTAGAGTGGACTCTTCAAGATCTCTACGCAGCTTCTGGAACTCAGCTTCACGTTTCTTGTTCATCTCAATCTGGGCAGCAGTGGCTCCACCAGCCTCCTCCAGCCTCTCACTGATCTCCTCCAGTTCTCTGGACAGATCAGCTCTCTGTTTCTCAACTTTGGCTCGAGCGGCTCTCTCAGCCTCCAGCTCCTCCTCAAGCTCTTCAATACGAGCCTAGAAATTGAAAATATTAGTATTAATAAATATCACAATACATTTCAGTTCTTTTTAAATGATTCATCCCTGTTTGATTTAAACAAACCTGCAGCTCCTTCAGTTTCTTCTGGAGCTGGGCACCAAGAGCCTGTTCATCCTCAATTTTGCTGTTGAGTTGGGCCATTTCAAAGTCCTTCCTTTAATGTGGGGATTCAAAAAAGAAAAGTTTGAGTTCTTTAATTCTATCTTTTCCCCCAACAAATGTATTAGAATTATTTGACATGTTCTTACTTCTTCAGCTTCTCGTCCAGTTGCTGTTTATCATTTTCCAAGTCCATAATGCTCTCCTGGGTCAATTTTAAATCGCCCTCCAGCTTTCTCTTTACTCTCTCAAGATCCATGCGCAGCTTCTTTTCTTGCTCCAAGGATCCCTCAAGCTTATTATATAAAATATCATTAATTTACATTGTCTTGTAAAACATGACAAATATCAAACCTAAAGTGTTTAGAGTGGGGTTTTGTTGTACTCACATCATCCACTTGTTGCTCCAGCTTGGCTTTGGCTTTGGTGAGTGTGTTGACTTTGTCTTCCTCACTCTGGAGATCATCCAGCGTTTGCTGATGGGCCTCCTGCAGAGCTTTCTTCTCCTTGGTCAGCTTAGCAATGATTTCATCAAGTGCTGACATTTCCTCAGTGAGATTTTTAACCTAAGTAAAAGAGCAGTAGATCAGTAAACACTCAAAAACCTGTAAGCCTGAAAAATCCATAAAAGGCATAACCGCTAACCTTGTTCTCAGTTGCATGTTTCTCTTTCTCCACTTTGGCCAGAGTGAGCTCAAGGTCATCAATGTCCTTCTTGAGCTCAGAACATTCATCCTCCAGCTTTCGTTTCTTTGCAACCAACTCAGCATTCATTTCTTCTTCATCCTCCAGTCTCTCGGTCAGCTCTTTGACTTTGGCTTCAAGCTGGATCTTGCTCTTGATCAGACCCTCACATCTCTCCTCAGCATCGCAAAGATTATCTTGCTCCTATCAGTGAAAAAAAAAAAAATATTTAGTGTTTTTTCTTTGTTTTTTTGGATTTGTGAAAAGAGAAAAGACGCTGTTTTTTCATGTTGACTTACAGACTGCATTGCAAGTTGAAGGTCATTCTTCTCTTGGAGAAGAGAAACCATCTTTTCCTCAAGTTCTTTTTTGCGGGCTTCAGATTTTGCATAAGCCTCCTTCAGCTTGGTGAATTCTTCCTTCATGTTGGCCATTTCTTTCTCAGTTTCGGCAGATTTCAACAGAGGCTTAATCTTGAAGTAGAGCTTCATCCAGGGCCAATTCTTGACACCCATGAAGGCACGTACGTTCCACTGGATCACCAACAAAGAATCTCTGCAAAGTAATTCAGTGTATATTAACATAGACAAAAGTGATGGATATCCTCTTCAATATAATAAGGAGACATTACAATTATACTAACCTACGCTCAACAATCTTCTGGAACTCAATTCTTGAGAGAATACCGCGAGCTCTTGCTTGAATCCCAGTAATGATGAGAGCAAGACGGTCATCTCTCAACTCTTCAAGGGTACCCAGGAGACCAGCCTTGAAGAACACCTTTACAAAATATATGTCTATATTTATTTGCAATGTTTTTTGTTGTTGTTGCTTTTTACACGTTCTGCATTATGATAATGTGAATTGACTATTTGAAGATAAATTTAGTTATATTTTATACCTTAGTATGTCCTAGCTTGTACTGGCTGTGGTCAAGGTCCAGTGAGCCCAGCAGTTTCTCAGCAGCTTTCTTGTTGTCAATGAACTGACCCTCGGGGATAGCAGATGGATTCAGAATACGGTATCTAACAAGAGGTACAAAAGTTTTACCCACTGTGCATTAACATTTTTTATTTCAGTCTTTTTTTTAGTGTCTCTTTCAGGTTGTTCACCTCTGCTTGAAATCTCCATACAGGATCCTGTTGGGGAAGCCCTTTCTGCAGATTCTGATGCCCTCCAGCACACCGTTACAGCGCAGCTGGTGCATGACCAGAGGATTCTCCATCGCCCCAGGAGTCTTAGTCTCATTGGGGATGATGCAGCGCACAAAGTGAGGGTGAGTTGACCTCAAGTTGGTCATCAGCTTGTTCAAGTTCTCCTGTGATTGAAAAACAAACCATAACATTGTAAGGTATGCAATTTTGAATTTTTTGTTTTGATTATTTGTTTGAATAATCCATACCCTATGAAGGGCCGACACAGTCTGGAAAGACGAACCCTTCTTTTTGCCACCTCCTTTACCTCCCTTGGCATCTTGGGCTGTACATGTAAAATAAAAGTGTTTTGGCCTGTCACAATACAGTTCAAACCCAGGAAAAAAAGTAAACTGAATACGCTTTACTGAAGGTCAGTACACACATGAGTCTGCCCCAGAATATCCAGCAAACAGGAACGACAGCAGCTTCACAGTAGACTTTTGGAAGAGTCCAACAACCGTCTCATTGAGAGGGTCCTTGTTCTTCACCAGCCAGTTTGAGATGTTGTAGTCCACAGTGCCAGCGTAGTGAACCAGGGAGAAATGCGCCTCTGGTTTACCCTTGACAATCCTTGGCTTCTGGAAAGTAGGATTCTTACCCAAATGGTTGTCATAAAGCTTAGCTTTGAATGTTGCATCGCTGGCTTTGGGAAACATGCACTCCTCTTCAAGGATGGACATGATACCCATGGGCTACAGAGAACAAAATATAATGGAAAATATATAATGTAAATAATATGAAAAAGCAAGAACACACAAAACAAATGTTTTAATTGTAATTAATATTTCTGCACATAACCCCACCTTCTCAATTAACTCAATACAAGCCGCTAAGTCCATGCCAAAGTCAATGAACTCCCACTCAATGCCCTCCTTCTTGTATTCCTCTTGCTCCAGCACAAACATGTGGTGGTTGAAGAACTGCTGCAGCTTCTCATTAGTGAAGTTGATGCACAGCTGCTCAAAGGTGTTGAACTGCAGGTGGAATATGTTAATATTCAGATATACTCCCAATGGCAAAGTAACAAAAAACTGAAGTTATTGAATAACAGTAATCAGTAGATGTAATCTTACATCAAAGATCTCAAATCCAGCAATGTCCAGCACACCAATGAAGTACTGACGAGGCTGTTTGGTGTCCAGGGATTGGTTGATTCTCACAACCATCCAGAGGAACATCTTCTCGTACACTGACTTTGCCAGAGCACCAATAGAGTAGTACACCTGAAAGGAGTGGAAGAGCATTTAAAAAAAATAATAAAATATTGCTTTTTTTGTTGTAACGTGATTTCGAAGTAAAGTCTCTTCACCTGTTGGACACTCTGTCCCTTGGTGACCCACTCATTTCCTACTTTGACTCTCGGGTGGCACAAACCCTTGATGAGATCAGCAGAGTTAAGGCCCATCAGATAAGCGACTTTGTCAGCATCTGGTAAAGAATTTATTTGTTTTATTTATTTTTAATTTAGAACCATTTTTCAAAAAGTCACCAGTGTCAGTGTGGTAATGACTGTATAACATCACTGACCCTCAGTCCCATCAGCCTCTGCCTGTTCCTCTCGCTGCTTCTGCTTGAACTTCATGTTCCCGTAGTGCATGACCGCACCAGTCAGCTTGTAGATGCCTGCCTTTTCATCCGCAGTGAAGCCCAACACATCAAACGCTTCCTGCCATTCGAAAGCATCATGAAATAACAAAAATATGTCTACTTTTATTATCATTTTTGTTGCACTTCACAACAGTTCTAATCTATTTATATATTTTTTTCTGATATAGAGATATGTTACTAACGTCAGTGGCTATCAGCTCTTCGGCATCATCAATGGATGTCACTTGTGTCTCTCCTTGGGAGATGTAGGCGTAGTCATAGGGGTTGTTGGTGATGAGCAGCATCTCTAAGAAGAAATGGGAACATAGATCAGAAAATACTCTTCTAATTAGAAACAGTAATGCAATAGATGTGACAGGAAAATATTACCTAGCAGTTCTGGTTTCTTCTGAGACAGGATCTGGTAGAAGATGTGGTAGTCTCTCTCAGCCTTGAGCTGATAAGTGACACGAGACTTCTCCAGCAGATCTTAAATTCACAAAATGATTGCTGCGTCAAATATATTTGTATGTACTATAGCTTTCGATCTCAACCGTGATAATATAAAGCATACTCACAAGTTTCAACATCTGCAGAAGCCAATTTTCCACTTACACCAAAGTGAATTCGGATGAATTTACCCTGTTCAGTTAGAAAATAAATCATTAGTGAGCACATCATTTTTTTTTATACTAATTATATGCATTATACACCAATGCTTTCTCCACTATGAAGAAGGACTTACGAATCGGGAGGAGTTGTCATTTCTGATGGTCTTTGCATTGCCAAAGGCCTCCAGGGCAGGGTTAGCTTGGATGATTTGATCCTCCAGAGTACCCTAGAAACAAACCATTTCATTTGTAAAATCTTCAAATGAACACAATATGGTTTTATTTTAGTACAAATAGTTTCGTGACTATGTTGACCTTCTTCTCAGAAGCTGCATCTTTTTTCCCAGATACAGCAGCAATGCTGGCAAAGTACTGGATGACTCTTTTGGTGTTCACAGTCTTTCCAGCACCGGATTCTCCACTGTGGATTAAAACGGCAGACGTTTTTATCATTTAAACACATTTAATCTCACAAAAGAGTGAGGCTGAAATGACTTACGTGATCAGGACAGACTGGTTCTCTCTGTCTGTTGGATGAAATACACATTTTATGCATATTTTACAGTAGAAATTTGATAGTTGAATAAATGTGAAATGCATTTCTTACCTGACAGCATGTATTGGTAGGCGTTGTCAGAGATGGAGAAGATGTGAGGAGGAGCTTCAGTCCTCTTCTTTCCTCTGTAGGCTTTGACCACAGAGGCATCGTACACTGGAAGCCACTTGTAGGGGTTCACCGTGACACAGAACAGCCCTGAATAGGTCTGTAATGAGGCAGATGAATCAGTTCAGTACATTATACAAGCAAATAACTGCAGTAGATTAATTTAGACCGTCTCATTCATCACTCACGTAGATCATCCAGGCTGCGTAACGCTCTTTGAGGTTAAACAGCACGGCTGGCTCGTGCAGGAAGGTGAACATCGCCATGTCCTCAATTTTATCAAACTTTGGCGGGTTCTGAGGATGAACATCCACCTCCTTGAAAGTCAGAGTCTGTTGAAATAGAAATTATAACAAGTCTTTCGATTTGATTATTAAAGTGTCCTCACAGCTACTCTATTTCTGAGGAAGTTTTGAGTGGTGCCAGCCTTAGCAAATCTAATTATTGTGAGAACCTGATAAACAAAGCATCCTTACCTTTCCAAATTCAGTTTCAACAGTGACCTTGTCACCGTCTCTACTGGTGATGGAGGCTTTGACGTACTCAACCTCAGGATCAGGCACAAAGCACTCCTTCTTCATGTCGAACGGACGAGTTTGGGCCTCCAGACGCTCCTTCTCTGACTTACGCAGGAAGGAAGCGGCAGACCCAAACTCTGCCATGACGGCGTCAGACATTCTGAAACCTAGAAGCAAACAGCCTTATAAATATAACGTCTTTCTTTGATTAAGCAATAACAGCACGTAACTGCTGTCACAGGTGCAGAAATGATAAACAAATGCATTTCAGTACCATATATACATTTTTAAGGCGATGCTAAACGTCTCACCTTGTTTGTCAAACTCTGTACACTATAACTGCAGATCTGGTGTACTAAGGATGAAACAAAAGACTCGTTATTGTTTCAGAAACAATGATGTGATTCTTATCATTACCCCAAAATTAAAACGGTTGTATCTTTTTGTGTCAGTGATTGTGAGGTCCAGGAGATCTTTCTTGGTCTTTCTGCTTGGAGGCTCTCACCTTTGGTTGTCCTGAGTGTTGTGTCCCTCAAGAGTTGATGCTACCTTTTTAAAGGGAATCAGTGATCCCAAAAATGGTGATACGTTGTGGATGCCCCACCCTTAAAATGATTGGATGGCATAGGATGTTCACCGGCGGTTGACATATATAGTGTGATTTTAACAATAGGCTTTAAGGAGGAAGGACAAAAGAACACATTGTTGCTTTAAAGAATCATGAACACCATCCTAATTAGGACCTCCTTTTACGACGTTGTCTCATGTTAACAAGAACAGTAGTCTATTTCAGATCCCTTCCTCGTAGAGCAGGACACCTCTTGACATCTGAGAAATGTGAATCTTTCATAGTATGCTACAACAATTTTTACTGTCTTTTTTTTCTGTTTTTTTGCAAAGTGGTAACACGATGCATCCAATTAATATTAAAGCTCAGTGCACTGGCAGAGATTTTTAAAGTTTGTTCAAGAGCCGACTACTTAGGGAAGTTATTCTCTTATATAAGATGCTAATCAGTTCCGCTTATCTAAAGTACCACTGTCAGCTCAAGGCTAATCATAATCACCCTTTTGTCAAAGTAACATCTGCACACTTTTTGTGAGATATCAGGTTTAACTTTTGCACACAGTGTAGACGTTCCAATGTCATTGCTTGAGACAGTCATATTAGCTAAGTAAAGAGAAGGTCTAAAAGAAAAGGTGACAAAAAAATGAAGTCTATCTATAGATGGATGCAATAGACAGCCAACAGCTGGCCTTTTGTGCTGTTTGAACTAACGGCTCAATTGTCATGGCTTGTACCGCTAGACCTCAACCTCTTGCACTTCTTGTTGACGTCCCATTGTTTTTTTTTCTCTATCCTTGAGGACAAAGATAACCGTACTGCATTTTTCAGGGGTCTCAGACAGCTGTAGATGTGGGCCTCTGTAGTGTGAGAGGCTCCAGCAGCTGCTCTTTGTGCTGCAAATGCTGTGGTGTGAATTGTTGTAAGTGGTGCATTTTTTTTATTTGGAACCTTGGGATCCTTTAACATGAGGATTAGGATCAACAAGTGATCCTTTTAACAACATCAGTACCAAAGTATTGTTGTTAGAACATGCATACTTACGATTTGTATTCACTTGTGTTATTTTAGACATTTGTTCAGGGTCCTAGAATATCGCATTCATAGCACCCTAGTATGGTGTTCGCCGGATTGAATTGACACTCTAGGATTTAAAGGTCAGAGCATTGTGCACACTTTTTTAATTTATTTTAGTATCCTCAAAGTTTCCTAATTTTGACTCGCAAACTCACTAGGGATGGAAGAGTTTTAAGAGTTCTTGCATTTTAAAATGATCACAATTTAGATTAAAAAAAAAGTCTAATGTAATTGATTAAAAATTTAATTAAATGTCCTTGTGATTTGAACTGCAATTTAAACACACACATACACAATATATACAGATAAATATTATTAAATAAAAATGAAATATAATATTATATAACACAAATTTTACTGCAATATTACAATTTTAATATTTTAAATTTTACTTTTGTAAAATAAAGAGTTGCTGACAATAAGAGTTACTGAGTTAAGACAGTACTGATACAAATACAAGTGCATAATTTAATTAAATCACAGCCTTTATGATTTGATAATCACTAATTTTGTTAATGAAGTAACCCTGAAAGATGTTTTTTTTTTTTTTTTGCATATTTTTCACACTTGAATGATTCAGATCATCATCAAAAAAGTAAAATTACACAAAGATAACCCGAGTAAATACAAAATTCATTTTTGAAATAATTATTTCATTTATTAAGGGAAAAAAGCTGTTCAAACCTGCCTGGCACTACGTGAAAAAGTAATTGCCCCCTAAACTAATAACTGGTTGGTCACACATTGGACATTCTCCTTCAGGATTTGTGAAAGCGCACAGAATTCATGGTTCCATCATCTATGGCAAGTGTAAGTGGTTAGCGTGATTGCCTCATTAAGGCCTTCACTCTGGATTAATAAGAGATCCAGAGAACCTGAACATCCTGTCTCTTTTCTTTCAGCTGCCAGCTCAGTCTCTTGCTATGACGAGGTGGAACATTCCTATCCACACGCTTCCCTGAGACGGAGGAGGTTCATTCTCAGCTGTTTAGGCCCCTTTGACGTCTCGGCTCACCATAAGGTCAATGACTTGACCCTTTGTGCATCATGACCATTGAGCATGCTATTAATGTAGACTGGGGGTGGTCTGTTTGTTTGATTTACTTTGACAAGTGGCCAACTGGACGTCCCATGATTCTTTGGGTTGCTTGTCATTTCTTCGTTATCCCTTGCTCAGGTCAGCTGTATATGATGGAAGCAGACAATACAGGTATTACTAATTGCATGATGCAAATCTATATCTATCTTTCTATCTACAAGTACATTTGCTACCATTATGCAAATTGTCATGATTTTGACCTGTTGCATCTGGTGTTTTTGCCACACACACATTGTGCTCGCTGCAGAAGACGACTGAACACACTTCTGAAGCACAGACAAAGGTAATGCTTTTTTATTTTATTTGAGTTGCTCAGTGTTTAAATTGACAGTACATGTTTTAAAAAGTAATATCTTGTCATACAAAATCATATTTCATGAATACCTAATTAAACTTTTTAAGAAACTAAACCAACACCCAATCATAAAATGTGATATGTATCTCATAATAGACAAACTAATAATAATAAAAAAAAAGACTTTCATTCCAGTTGTCACTGGTTATGATTGTTCAAGGGTTAATGTCAAGAAACCAAAAAAAAAAAAAAATACAAAATCTGGGTTTTACTATACAGAAAAAAGAACAGATTTGCATAAAGAAATCAAAGCCTAACTTTAGGACCTGTACAATATTTATTTTCACCCACATTTCTTAATCTCATTCTCATTGCTGTTATTTGTGAAAGGATATCTACTATTTAAAGTACATTTGTGACATACCATTGAAAACTGAAATATTTATATTTGTACCGAATTTAATTTATGTTTTCCAAATGACATTACAATTAAAACATCATCCAAAAAAATGTATCCATTGATTAAGTTTGCGTGGCAAAATATGTTCGGTCTTTACTTTGATTTTGGGGTGAAATATGACATTAATCTGTGAAACTTGTGGTTACTTTCATTCGGTTAGTAACTGAGAGTTCATTTTTTTAAGTATTTAGGGGGGAGTGGGGAAAGTTGACACATTATGTTTCAGTAGCTATAAAGTTTGGGTTATGCAAACGTTATACATGTGTAAGCAGAAATTAAGATAAAAGTATTTGTAGAACCTGTCTAAATTAAAAATGTAGAAACTTATTCTTGTATAGCTAGATATATGTTGAGTCAATAAGTGAAAATAATAGACACTGACATGATCAGAAGTCAGCTGCATGATATATGGTAGCGGTTCATCTTATTTATTTCTTGTATTTTTACGTGCATTAGTTACATGAACTGACAATGAGCAATACTTGTAGAGCATTAATACATGTAAAATGTATAAAATATTTTATATATTAAATTAAATTTATGCATTTAGCAGATGCTTTTATCCAAAGGGATTTACAGTGCATTCAGGCTATCAATTTCTACCTATCAATTTCTATATTTTATACTTTAAAATAATTTATTAGTTTTTATACATTTAAATTGGTATATTACAGTAACAATGAAAAAATATTTACATCTGGCATTACCATTAACCTAAATTAATAAATAGTTTTTCATCATTAGTTAATGTGTTAATTTTATCTGACAGAAACTTTGTATGAAGTGTCACAAAATAATACAGTGTTAAACTTTTTCTTTGGCGATAACAGTGGAACTTTCCAGTAGATTTTTTTTTAAGCCTATTACAAACGTATTCATAAATTGATGTTCAAAAATGTGACAACTTGCCCCACCCTGCCCTACATGGACACCTTTTAAGGAAGCGTGCTCCATAAGAGATTCAAGGGTGCCCTCAAGTGGTGTCCTCTGAATACAGCTCTCATTTCTTCACAGCATTGTGAGTTTACTTCAGATTTATAATATATTGCCAGCTAAGCAATTTCTTTTGAAATTACATTACTGAGCTAAACCGTCAATGCCTAGTCCAACGATGCTGCTTCTAGCAGTAATTTATCTAGACTCATTCAGATCCAGAACAATAATACATATTCACCATAAACAGTAAGACATGGTACTCCAATTTTATCTGAATTTCACAGAGTATTCTTATTTGACTGTATCGATGAAGGTATTATAATAGACCCATGTGCATGTTAAAAGGTAAAGCATTAATATCCTTTTGTTCTCTATGAAGCTGAGCTGTGTCAGAATATACAATGTGTAACGTTGAGTGGTTTCTAACTTATGATGTGGTTTGTAGTTGTTTGGTAAGACTGGGGTAAAGGACAATTTAATATTTTTTCCCTGATTAGTTAAATTTAGATTTGAAAGCAAACTATCCTAATCTGTGGCACATGCATTTAGGTTTTACTGTTGTGTACAGGATCATGTTGGAATATTGCAATGGTCAAAAAAAGACAAAAGAGGATGAAGTATTCATTTGCATGTCTGGTTTATTCTACTGAACTACAGAAGAGATCATCACAGCAATCTGTGTAATGTTTTCACTCCTCATCAGCCCCTTTCTGTTGGGAACAAAAAGGAAAAGGAGGTTAACCAAATGCAGTTCAAAATGTTTGGATGTGTGTGTGTGTGTGTGTGCATTTCATCAAGTTCAGCTGTTGCAACAATATACATTGGTTTTATACCCCAAATTCAGTAAAGAGAGCACATCTAGGTTATACTAATCAAGTTAACTGTGTTTATGTTTTCTTGTTCTTACCTTGGGTCCTGAATCACGGCTCTTGGCTCTCATCTTGTTGACCTGAGATTCGGCAATATCTGCCCGCTCCTCTGCTTCATCCAGCTCATGCTGAAGCTTACGGAACTTGGTCAGATTAGAATTGGCTTGTTCTTCCTACAGAATACACACAATAGGATTTGTTGAAACTCAAATTAGTTTATACATTGACTGCATATGATCTCATGATAGCACCATTGCGGGGAAAGTACTCACAGCCTCCTCAGCAGCTCTCTTGTAGGACTTGACCTTCAGCTGGAGTTTGTCCACCAGATCCTGAAGACGTGCCAGATTCTTACGGTCTTCCTCAGTCTGTAAAGCAAAAACGTGTAAGGATGTGTATTATATCTTTAAATACTGTATTATGGAATTTTATAAATGTAATAAGTAACACTCAAAAAACCAAGGCAAAAAATGCTTCTATGCAATATTTTTTTTTACCTGGTAGGTGAGCTCCTTGATGCGTCTCTCATATTTACGAATCCCCTTGACAGAGTCACTGGCCTTTCTCTGTTCCAGCTCCACCTCATTTTCCAGCTCTCTCACCTAACCAAACCAAAATTGATTTTAAATCCACCAACTCCTTTGAAGCTTTGAATTCAAATATTTAAAAAAAATAACAATATTAATCTTTAAAAAATTGAATAGAAATTCTACCATTAAGAACGGAGTTTGATAAACTAACCCTGGCTTCCAGTTTCTGGACCTGCTTCTTGCCTCCCTTCATGGCGATCTGCTCAGCTTCATCCAGACGGTGCTGCAGGTCCTTGATGGTCTGCTCCATGTTCTTCTTCATGCGCTCCAGATGAGCGCTGGTGTCCTGCTCCTTCTTCAGCTCTTCTGCCATCATGGCAGCATCAGTGATGGCCTTCTTGGCTTTTTCCTCAGCGTTCCTGCACTCCTGCACTGCCTCCTCAACCTCAGTCTGAAGCTGAGTATTATCTCCCTCCAGCTTCTTCTTCTGATTCAGCAGGCTGGTGTTCTACACATAGACAATATTGACATTCATATAGTCTCTAGATGATATTGTGAGGGTTTACTGGTGTGTATCTAGTACAGAGGTGTCATACCTGAGAATGCAGGAGCTGGACTCTCTCACTGACGTCCAGCAGTTCCTGCTCAGCCAGTTTCCTTCCTCTCTCAGTCTGTTCCACCAGAGATCTCAGCTCATCCAGTTCAGCCTGCAGCAGATTGTTGCGTCTCTCCACGATGGCGATGTTCTCTTTGAGATCATCATTACCTCGCAGAGCGTCGTCCAGCTGCAGTTGGGCATCCTGTAACGGACAAATGTTTCATATGAATAGACTGCAGAACTTTATAAGATTTCATTTTGCTTTACAAATTGTTGGTAAAACATACCTTGAGATGTCCATGAAGACCCTTGAGTTGCTTCTGGGCTTCTGATGCCTGTCTGTTAGCCTGGCTGAGCTGAATCTCCATCTCATTGAGGTCTCCCTCCATCTTCTTCTTCAGTCTGAGAGCTTCATTCCTGCTGCGAGTCTCTGATTCCAGTGAGCTCTGCAGAGTATCAACCATTCTCTGCTGGTTCCTCTTGGCTTGCTCCATCTCTTCATCTTTCTCAGCCAGCTTACGTTCAATATCAGCCTTTACTTGATTGAACTCCAGTTGAGCTCTAAGTATCTTGCCTTCTTCATGTTCAAGTGAACCCTATGAAAAGGAAAAATAGGTCATTTTAATGTGTCAGATAAATATGATTTCTGGAGGAAATTGTTGTTTTTCGTTTACCTCAGCCTCCTCCAGAGCAGTTTGTATCTCTTGTTTCTCCTGCTCCAGTTGTTTTCGAACTTTCTCCAGCTCATGAATATTCTTCCCACTCTCACCAAGTTGCTCAGTGAGGTCAGCGATTTCCTCTGTGAATTAGAAGTAGCCCATGACTTCACAAATACAAGGAATTCAACTTATGGTTTGGAGTTGGACAACCATCCTTACCTTGGAGATTCTTGTTCTCCCTCTTCATGCTCTCCAGATGATCCAGCGACTCCTCGTATGAGTTTTTCAATTTAAAGAGTTCAGTGCTCAGAGATCTGGCTTCTTTCTGGGAACTTTCCAGTTCAGTTTGGGATTCTTCATACTTCTGCTTCCACTCAGCAAGGACCTGGATAAAGTAAACAATGTTAGATATGAACAAAGCAATTTTAATGAAGTGTTTTTCTAGCAAAGAACAGTACTGGACCCTATCTATATTAGAAACTTAAATGATCAATATAACACTGACCGTTTTCTGAAGATTATTGTTGTTTTACATAACAATATTTTTATATTGTTATGCCATTTTATATTTTGCAAATTTGAGTCTGCTTGTCCAGGTGATGATAAAATCTACTTAATATTTCCCTTACTTTGTCAAAGTTTCTTTGCTTCTTGTCCAGAGCAGCGGCAGCAGCATTGGATCTCTCCACATCCACCATGAGATCTTCAATCTCATTCTGCAGCCTGTGTTTGGTCTTCTCCAGTGAGGAGCATTTGGCATTGACGGCTTCCACAGCTTCTTCTGCATCTTGCAGACGCTGAGCCAGCTTCTTCCTGAAAATAGTCGAGGGAATCATTACTTTACAGTAATTTTAGTAATTTAGGTTTGTAGGTGTTTCCTATTTCTTACTTGGCATCCTCCAGCTCCTCAGTCCTCTGGATGGCATCAGTTTCATACTTGGTTCTCCACTGAGCCACCTCAGAGTTTGCCTTGGACAGACTCCGCTGCAGCTCAGCTTTAGCTTCCTGCTCCTCCTCAAACTGCTCCCTCAGCAGATCAGAGTCATGACGAGCAGATTGAACTGCATGGGCCAGGGCATTCTTAGCCTATGAGGATTGAAAATATCCTGTCAACTGTGCATAAAAATGCAATGGACAAGTTAGTAATAAATATCTAAAAATAAAATATACCTTGACTTCCTCCTCTAGTTGTCTCTTAAGGTCCTCAATCTGCTGGGTGTAGGACTGCTTGCCTCTTGTTAGCTGTGAGACCAAGGAATCCTTTTCTTCCAGCTGTCTAGAGAGTTCACCTGAAATCCAATATCAAAAAATGTTTTTTTAGTATCATTATGGCACAGTGGGGAACATAACAATATTTTGTAATCTTACCATTCTCAGTTTGTAGCTTAGCCTTTTGCATGGTGAAATCATTGATAGTACGCTGGCCTTCCTCAGCTTTGGTTCTGTACTCACTCATCTGGTCTTCCAGAGTTCTGCACATTTTCTCCAAGTTTGCCTTGAGGATTAATTGTATATTTGATTTCTTTCATTGACTGACAACACAAAATATATGGATAATTTGGACTCGTAGCATCATTTCTCTTACTCACCTTTGCCTTTACAATCTGCTCCATGTTGGAGACCACATCGTCCAGTTCCAGTCGGAGTTCACTCTTCTCTTTCTCCAGCTTCTGCTTCACTCTCTGAAGGTTGTCAATCTGTTCTCCCAGATCAGCCACACTGTCGGCATGTTTCTTCCTCAGTGTAGCAGCGGTGGCTTCATGTTGTAGAGTGGACTCTTCAAGATCTCTACGCAGCTTCTGGAACTCAGCTTCACGTTTCTTGTTCATCTCAATCTGGGCAGCAGTGGCTCCACCAGCCTCCTCCAGCCTCTCACTGATCTCCTCCAGTTCTCTGGACAGATCAGCTCTCTGTTTCTCAACTTTGGCACGAGCGGCTCTCTCAGCCTCCAGCTCTTCCTCAAGCTCTTCAATGCGAGCCTGGTAATGTGAGGAAAACCAGCATTACAGCTAGTATTCCTAACAGTCCAACTATCCAACTTTTTAAGAATCATCAAGTTTACCTGCAACTCCTTCAGTTTCTTCTGAAGTTGGGCTGCCATTGCCTGCTCATCTTCAATCTTGCTATTGAGCTGGCTTATTTCAAAGTCTTTTCTGCCAGGTAAACAAGATGACACAAAATGGATTACCATATCTTTTTATTTTAAAATTGGATTTTATTATATATATCTTACTTCTTTAGCCGCTCCTCCATCTGCTGCTTATCGTTTTCCAAATCCATCACATTCTCTTGAGTCAACTTTAAGTCTCCCTCAAGCTTTCTTTTAGCTCTTTCAAGATCCATGCGAATTTTCTTTTCTTGTTCCAGAGAACCTTCAAGCTAATTTTCATCCAAAATAAAATTAAATAATAATTATAAATTATAATTAATTTTAACTGAAAATAAATATGTAATTACCCACAACACCACATTATTTTAATTATATTTTCTTGCTCTTACATCATCCACTTGTTGCTCCAGCTTGGCTTTGGCTTTGGTGAGTGTGTTGACTTTGTCTTCCTCACTCTGGAGATCATCCAGCGTTTGCTGATGGGCCTCCTGCAGAGCTTTCTTCTCCTTGGTCAGCTTAGCAATGATCTCATCCAAAGCTGCCATCTCTTCTGTCAGGTTTTTAACCTGTAGATTCATGCCATTGTATCAAGAAACTCTTAACAAACCACTCTTGCATCTCTAACATGTTCAGAGTTGAAAACAGACCTTGTTCTCAGTTGCATGTTTCTCTTTCTCCACTTTGGCCAGAGTGAGCTCAAGATCATCAATGTCCTTCTTGAGCTCAGAACATTCATCCTCCAGCTTTCGTTTCTTGGCAGTCAACTCAGCATTCATTTCTTCTTCATCTTCCACCCTCTCGGTCAGCTCTTTGACTTTGGCTTCAAGCTGGATCTTGCTCTTGATCAGGCCCTCACATCTCTCCTCAGCATCTGCAAGATTATCTTGCTCCTATCAGAGTGAATTAAAAAATAGTAATAATTTAGATTTGTGAAAAAATATAATTGAAAAATAATTAGCCCCACGTGAACTTACAGACTGCATTGCAAGCTGGAGGTCATTCTTCTCTTGGAGAAGAGAAACCATTTTTTCCTCAAGTTCTTTTTTGCGGGCTTCAGATTTTGCAAAAGCCTCCTTCAGCTTGGTGAATTCTTCCTTCATGTTGGCCATTTCTTTCTCAGTTTCGGCAGATTTCAGCAGAGGCTTAATCTTGAAGTAGAGCTTCATCCAGGGCCAATTCTTGACACCCATGAAGGCACGTACGTTCCACTGGATCACCAACAAAGAATCTCTGTAGATATGAAAAAACAATGTTCAGTCTTGCATTATATTTTGTAAGTTGGTGAAAACGTTTAAGTCTGAAGAGCTGAAAACTAACCTTCTTTCCACAATTTTCTGGAACTCAATTCTTGATAGAAAACCACGAGACCTAGCCTGAATTCCAGTGATAATAAGTGCAAGACGGTCATCTCGCATCTCCTCAAGCTGTCCCAGAAGTCCAGCTTTAAAAAACACCTGAACAGCAAAGAATTTTGCATCAACAATGATGAAAATTAAACAGAGGCAGTTACATTGCAGTTAATTTAAAATACCTTGGTGTGTCCTAATTTGTACTGGTTGTGATCAATATCTAGAGAACCCAGAAGTTTCTCTGCACCCTTCTTGTTATCAATGAACTGTCCCTCAGGGATAGCTGCAGGATTTAGGATGCGGTACCTTCAAAAAAAGACAGCACACGAGATAAAATTTAACACACATTAAAACATTAACAATTATTGTAGTTATTGATGCAATTTGCAATAACTTGAAGTCAAACATAAAACTATTTAGCAAGACTCAAAAGTCATGCTGTTTCAAACTTACCGTTGTTTGAAATCTCCATACAGGATCCTGTTGGGGAATCCCTTTCTGCAGATTCTGATGCCCTCCAGCACACCGTTACAGCGCAGCTGGTGCATGACCAGAGGATTCTCCATCGCCCCAGGAGTCTTAGTCTCATTGGGGATGATGCAGCGCACAAAGTGAGGGTGAGTTGACCTCAAGTTGGTCATCAGCTTGTTCAAGTTCTCCTGTTGGTACACCATAGAGGATTTGAATTTACATCAAATAAATCCATTAGAGACAAAGCAGTATTACATTTTTAAATAACCTTCCATACCCTGTGGAGGGCTGACACTGTCTGGAAAGAAGAGCCCTTCTTTTTGCCACCTCCTTTGCCACCCTTACCTCCAGATTCAGCAGCTGTGAATACATTATATTTGTTGTTGTTACTATTTATACAGTGAAACTAGTGCTCATTATAATATCATACATCAGTGTTTACTTGCCTGAGTCAGCACTTGCATAATTAGCAAACAAAATACCCAACAGCTTAAGAGTTGACTTCTGGAACAACCCTACAACCGTCTCATTGAGAGGGTCCTTGTTCTTCACCAGCCAGTTTGAAATGTTGTAGTCCACAGTGCCAGCGTAGTGAACCAGGGCAAAATGCGCCTCTGGTTTACCCTTGACAATCCTGGGCTTCTGGAAGTTAGGGTTTTTGCCCAAGTGGTTGTCATAAAGCTTAGCTTTGAAAGTTGTATCACTGGCTTTGGGAAACATGCACTCCTCTTCAAGGATGGACATGATACCCATGGGCTAAAATGAGTAGTAGATTGTGACAGTCAATATGACAGTTTTCTACAACAGTTAAGACTAAAAAAAATAGGACTCCTCCCCCCACACACAGTATATTCATTATGTACCCACCTTCTCAATTAACTCAATACAAGCCTGTAAGTCCATGCCAAAGTCAATGAACTCCCACTCAATGCCCTCCTTCTTGTATTCCTCTTGCTCCAGCACAAACATGTGGTGGTTGAAGAACTGCTGCAGCTTCTCATTAGTGAAGTTGATGCACAGCTGCTCAAAGGTGTTGAACTGCAGGTGGAATATGTTAATATTCAGATATACTCCCAATGGCAAAGTAACAAAAAACTGAAGTTATTGAATAACAGTAATCAGTAGATGTAATCTTACATCAAAGATCTCAAATCCAGCAATGTCCAGCACACCAATGAAGTACTGACGAGGCTGTTTGGTGTCCAGGGATTGGTTGATTCTCACAACCATCCAGAGGAACATCTTCTCGTACACTGACTTTGCCAGAGCACCAATAGAGTAGTACACCTGACAAGGAAATATTACATTTTCTGAATCTAACCCACTGAAACATCTACAGTTTGGTTTCACAGTGATGTGAAAGATGTGGTTTTGTTTGTATGTTGGAAAGCCTGTAATGGCATTTGAATATACTTGTTATTTATTAACCTGCTGCACATTCTGTCCCTTGGTGACCCACTCATTTCCTACTTTGACCCTCGGGTGGCACAAGCCCTTAATCAAGTCAGCTGAGTTTAGGCCCATCAGATATGCGACTTTGTCAGCATCTACATGTAAAAAAATAAAAAATACAGATCTATAACTCTATATACAACATATCTTAGTCTTGTTTGTCTTTTATGAAGTTTAGACTCCAAGTGACTCTGACCCTCAGTCCCATCAGCCTCTGCCTGTTCCTCTCTCTGCTTCTGCTTGAACCTCATGTTGCCGTAGTGCATGACCGCACCAGTCAGCTTGTAGATGCTGTTCTTCTCCTCTTGGGTGAAGCCCAACACATCAAACGCTTCCTGCAACAAATATACAGAGAGTGTTAGAATACAGTGCATGCCAAAAACTTTCTTTTTGGCAAGTACATTCCTTATATTCCTTTAGAATCATTAATGCATCTTCAAGTCATTTTATTAAACTTGTATAAATGAAAAAGGAATTCAAGGACACTGTCAAAAGTTTTAGGTCGACTGTTTCTTCTAAATATGCATTATGTGGTATTTTGTTATATGGACTTTCTATGATTTATGAAACACTCACATCAGTGGCCATCAGCTCGTCACCATCATTAATAGAAGCCACTTGTGTCTCTCCTTGGGAGATGTAGGAGTAGTCATAGGGGTTGTTGGTGATGAGCAACATCTCTAAGAAGAAATGCGAACATGGATCAGAAAAAAATTTATCTTCTAATTAGAAACAGTAATGTTTATTGATATTATGGCTGGGATGATAAATCAATGCATCGCGATTGCATTGTAATTCTCACTGGAATCGAGTCTGAGCTCACAGCCCACTGTGAACACTCTTGTAATTAACTTCAACCTTTTTGATCTTTGTGAATGATTATTTTGGATTCAAGTGGTGCATTGTGTAAGGAATTGGAAGCAAGCAGTTTCAAACATGTTTTTAAAGCATGTAGTGCCATCTGCTGTTAAAAACTAAGTTCAGAATTAATTCAAGAGAGAATACCGACCGATGCATTGGGAAAAATCTCAGAATCAATGCAGATGCATTATTTTCATAGTCCTAATAGATGTGACGGGTAATTTTACCCAGCAGTTCTGGTTTCTTCTGAGACAGGATCTGGTAGAAGATGTGGTAGTCTCTCTCAGCCTTGAGCTGATAAGTGACACGAGACTTCTCCAGCAGATCTAAATGAATTTATTAATAGACAAATATCAAAAACAGTTACACATTTTTTCATTGTGTTGTGCTTGTTAGAATGATAATAGACAAGTACTTACATGTCTCAATGTCAGCAGAAGCTAACTTTCCACTGACGCCAAAATGGATTCGGATAAATTTACCCTGTTAATATTGCAAGACTTCAATACATAACATGCTCATATCATGAAACCAATATACAATAACAACACCAATATGTGAAACACTTACAAATCTGGAAGAGTTGTCATTTCGGATGGTCTTGGCATTACCAAAAGCCTCCAGAGCAGGATTACACTGGATGATTTGATCCTCCAGAGTACCCTGAGAATCAAATTTTAATATTAAAAGGGCATTAGGAGATCTTGGGAAATGCTAACTTTAGCCTGATAGCACAAAACCTTTCATTTGAGAAATGGTCAACATAACTACCCTGCTCTGCACAATTTAAATGTATCTCTTTTATCACGTGCAACGTTTGTTCTGTTCGACTATAAGTGCCCTTCGAAGTGGACTTATCACCAGATATTCCTCCATGATTGTATATCGTATATGTTCCATACAAAGAGAATTTAAGTATGCAAGACAAAAATGTCAGAGGTATATAATTACACAGTTCACACGTCTCCAGTAAGTTTCGTCTGTGTGTGAATTAATATTCTGAAGTGAAGTAAACTTCAATGGATTTCCCCTGCTCAGGGAGTAGGGAGCAAAGAACACTGTGTAGGGAGCATGTCAATCAGAACACAGTTAATACACAGAGCTATCTCCTAACGAGCTGTTTATCTGAATCAGGTGTTAACTATGTTAAATTAAAATGGGGGGTATACTTACTTTTCAGTTAACAACCATATATTTTATGACTTTTTTTATGTAGTCTTGTAAAAAAATTAAATAAAAATCCATATAGAATCTAGTAGAAAAGTGAAAGGGAAAACAAAAATGTTGTTTGTATAGAAATAAATGCATGATGGTAAATCATTTTACATTAAATTTGTGAGTCCGATATTTGGCTTATGCAGACATCATTAATCTGTATACTATGCTATATGGAAAGTACATTTGCCTGTCCAGTATTAGCCATTCTTTGAGAATTATTTCACCTTTTTCTCCATTGATGGATCCTTCTTGCCGGTGGTCGCTGCTGCAATGCTGGCAAAGTACTGGATGACTCTTTTAGTGTTTACAGTCTTTCCAGCACCGGATTCTCCACTTAGAATAAAAAACGCTCATTAAAATTCTCAGCACAAGAAAAGGAGAAATGTTATACTCCATCGTGATATGCATTACTTACGTGATCAGGACGGACTGGTTTTCTCTGTCTGTGAGAAGAAAACACAACAATAGACAAACAAACAACAAAAGTCAACAATTGAAATTTAACTACACATTGCATTGTAAAAAATACACATTGCATTGTTAAAACAGTACAAGTCAGATCATCACCTGACAGCATGTATTGGTAGGCGTTGTCTGAGATGGAAAAGATGTGAGGAGGAGCTTCAGTTCGTTTCTTTCCTCTGTAGGCAATGACCACTTCCTGGTTATACACCGGGAGCCACTTGTAGGGGTTCACAGTGACACAGAAGAGCCCAGAGTAGGTCTGTAAGAGATCCACAGCAAGTTTAGATCGGCTTATATGTGATGAAGTGAATCTGTGAGTGTTTTAAGACTTCACTCACGTAGATCATCCAGGCTGCGTAACGCTCTTTGAGGTTAAACAGCACAGCTGGCTCGTGCAGGAAGGTGAACATCGCCATGTCCTCAATTTTATCAAACTTTGGCGGGTTCTGAGGATGAACATCAGCCTCCTTCACAGTTACTGTCTGTGGATAACATACAAAATATGTTTCCCACCTTGAATCTAAAGAATAATTGTTGGTACTCTACATTGACACCATATAAAGTAATGGAGTAAATGCAGAGTTATACAAAACAATACAGAGTTTAGACCTTACCTTCCCAAATTCAGTCTCCACAGTGACTTTGTCACCGTCTCTGCTGGTGACGGAGGCTTTGACGTACTCAACCTCAGGATCAGGAACAAAGCATTCCTTCTTCATGTCGAAGGGACGAGTTTGGGCCTCCAGACGCTCCTTGTCTGACTTCCGTAGAAACGGAGCAGCAGGACCAAACTCCTCCATCAAAGCATCCCCCATCTTTCAATCAGACTGAGGCAACGATCACAAGATTCTCTGAACTTGCTTACAATTAAAAACAGCAAATGAAACATATCGAATAAACAAAGACACTATATAAGCATAAAGATATTAAGCATGTCAGTTCAGCAATCAGATATTGCTCCATCAGTAAACAAGATTCAAAATGAAAATATAGCATAAAAATGTGATCATAAAAGGCTTCCTTACCAGACAAAATCCAATTAAGTCCTATCCTTGCAATGAACATTGTGCTGTAACGGATCTCTTTATATAGAGGCACAATGACTGTGACGTTTACTCTCTCTGTATTTGGTCCCGGTCACTCGTGTGTGTGGCTGTTTTTGGTAGCCTGAAAAAATCTGTGTCAGTCAGTCCCAGTAGTTTAGCCTGTGGTGTGTAGCATGATAGATTAGAAAGGATCTAAATCACAATGGTGCTATTTTCGTCCCATATGTGTTACTTTATTTTGTGTTGTTATCTTATTTTTATTTGTGTTTTTTTGTGTTAGATATCACATTATAATTAAATGTTAGATATCACACATTATAAAGTTTACAACATATTGTTTGTTTGTTATGGACAGAACATGCATCACAGATAAACCTGCTCTTTTTTAAATCAAATTGTAATCATACGAAGCAGATTCTACCAACAATTGTCTGCTGGGCATACAATGTCTCACATTATGGATAGTGCAAATATTTCTTGTCACATATACATTACATGCTTCAGCTGCGCTAGGATGCTTTTCTAGAACTGTGTATCATTTTCTGTCCTCAAAGAGAGAAAGGCATGCACTAGGAATTTCACAGGTTTATCTTTGTGCTCAAGGATAAAGACAAGGTAACAATGCCTCACAAGCAAGATGGCTGTCACGGAACAGTAAAATTGTCAGTAGACAGCTGTGATGGCAACAATGGATATTTGCGACCTTTTGTTCTCGCCTAATGCAGAGACAGCTGCAGCTCCCTTGCTTCTTCATGTTTCAGGGTTCGTACGGTCATGAAGAACCTGGAAAATGTCATGGAATTTTAAAACGGCAATTTGGAAAAATAAATAAACCCAGAAAGTTTTGGAAAGGTCATGGAAATCTATTTTGACTAGCCTATAGACTGTAAGTTCTTTTTAATGGCAAAATGATTATATTTATCTTTGTTTCTTTATTAAATTAATTCAGAAATAGGTTTGTAACATTCTTGTTTGTTAAATTCAAGTTTTTGTTTTTAACGTTGCCTAACGCCCAATGGCCAATGGCAGACATTGAGTTAGCCAATGTTTGGTCAATTCAGTCTTCTCAAATCATCACCACTTGAAAATAAAATCTACATACAAAATACTTTAAAAAGCATATCAAAATGCTAGTTTAAACTTGAGCTGGATGATTTTCTATGATTTTATAGATTAATTCGAATTTATTGTTTTGCCACGACTTTATTTTTTGGAATTAAGAGTTTTTGAACAAGTATTACCAAATGTTAAAATTAGACGCCACGAAGATGGGAGTGAACTTCTTTTAACTTGGGCACATTGTTTTTAGTATGATGTTTCGTGCACGAGACACGAGTGCAACAGTCAAACACATCCATGCTTACACAGAAAAAAACAATAGAAAAGCAGTGCAATCAAATAAAAAACCTGTAAAGGACTACTACTGTAATCGATGTCTTATATTTAATGTTTGCATCATGGTGACAGTCTGAAAGTTGTTTTTAAAGAACATTTAATAAAAGTCTAATGGTTTTAAACCTTTAGTCAATTTGAATTTTTTATTACCTTGACTTTTGAGATCTTCTAAAATAATTTCTGAAAACATATTTGTATTAGGCAAGTTTCTGCAATATGTAGTTGTATTTTTTGCATCTTTTATGCAAAGATATTTAGCTAGTGATTTGTTGAACTATTTTAATTTGTGCTGCATTTGGAATATAATTTTCTTTAACTAGAGAGTAACCTGAATCATGTTGTGGTTACATTTTCAAGTTAAATAGTTAAAAATTGAAAAAATCGAGAATCAGTCAAACATTCTGAAAAAAAAAACATGATTACATTTTTTGCAAAATCGCCCGGTCCTAACCTATATAAATGTGTGCTATATTATATTATGTGTGCAGTCGTTCAAATAACAACATCTTCGTTTATGTTCATCCATTGGTTCCTGGAGTATCTTCCAACTTACGAAAGATTCCTAAAACAAAAGCACGAAAAGGAAGCAATTTGTGTGTTTAGAATAGTGATTATATTCTGAAAACATTACAGCAGTCGTGCAGGTACTATAATATAGAGATGCTTGTTTGTTATAATTATTCCATCTTAACAGAAAGAACATGATGAGCAGGTCAAAGTAGCCTCGGTTCTAATCAGCCTTAATGTACAGCATTGATTTGTAGAGGAGCCGCGTGAGCTATCACTCAAGACCTTTTGTGAGGTTTCGCGCCTGCCTTGACCTCTCGTCTCTCAGTTATTCTGCACCCTCTCAACAAGCACCTTACTTAGTCTTAACACTTGGGCAATCTATTCTAAGCCCCTCGTCGTATACAGAGCCTCATTCCCAGCTGTCTGCTCACCCTGGTTTATCAGCACTCAGGAGTAAGAATGGAAGAAACGGTGGCACCTTATGGCTAATGAATTCTGTAATCTGAGCTTCCTTTTGTCAGGGGAATAGAATGGTCCTGCATCTGTTGGGTAGCATAGAAATATATTGTGTCTCGACTTTGTGTCTTCTAGTGCTTCATACCATGCAGCTAGTTTTGCTTCTTATAAAGTTACTAAACATTAACAGCAATAATACGTGTAATTCTTAAACCATGAACTGCAGCACATTCAATAAATGCAACATTTGATGTCTAAATGAGCTAAGAGATAAGTTGTATTATAGTTTCAGTGAGATATAAAGTGGGGTTCGAAACAAGGTTATTATTGTGAACTAAAACAATAAATAAACAATAACTAACATAAAATATTAAAAATTCAACTCGTTTTCAAGACAACATGTACTGTACTATTGTACTAAAGCTACTAAAGCTTAAACTGAAATAAAACTAAATACTAGACATTTAATATAGACAAAAACTGAAATAATTGCTAAAATAGCCAAAATTAAAGCAGAAAATGTAAAAATATATATATATATAATTCAGAGGATTAATAAATACTTTGATAGTTTCTGTGATAGAAAAATAACACTTGTCTGAGATTACATTTGAAAATCAGTTTCATTTTCAACATGTAACACATTCAGTTGAAACAAAGCTAAATGTTTCAGATTGCTTCTTGGTCACTTCAGTAAATGTGCCATTGATCAGGTGACTCCTTAGTGTGTATATATACATTTGGTGTTAATCTTTAGAAGGTTCTCAAATCATTTTGGATAACAGCGTCATACAGTTTTGTTTAATCACTTCAAATACTGCTGCAAAGAAATCCTGAACTTTATTCACAATTGTTATGCTGATAACACCCCTTGTATTTAAGACCAAAACATAGAATATAATATAAACTCTTGTAGTGGTCTAACTTTTTGAAACCACTGTAGGTTTCTTAACAGTTCAGTATAATAGAACACCGAACGAGTCCCTCTGGTGGCTGTAGCTGTACACTGTGATTGTCATGATCATCAGCACATTATCAAGATAGACTGGAGCATCCATAGAACCAAGCTCATGAGTTCAGCGTGCAGCTGATATTTTAAGTATTAACCAGTATAGGTCTAAATACATTGTGCATCTGTTACATCATGTGCCCATGATGAAGCATTGACTGATAGCCCCCATATGTTTCAGAGACCTGGTTTGCATAGCGTGGTTGATGGCTGTCAGTGTCCCTCAGAGAGCTGACCGAGGGGCCATACCCTTCAAGTTGTCTTGTTTACACGGCATTGTTTCCTTTACTTTAGCCTTGAGGACAAAGATAACCTGTTAAATTCCTGTGATGGAAGGGTGGTATCATGCTTTGAGACATAGTATGTAGGACATGTCTCATCTGCAGATGTCCATTATTGGCAAGAACTCTTACTACTTAAGTTACATGACCTTGAGCGAGAACAATGCCTCTTCAATGCTGTACTTAACATATGGTTTTCCCCTTGCACGACCTTATGGACATTTTTATCTTTTTCAGATTTGTTATATAGATAATTTTGCCAATTTGTGTCAATGCCAACTGCATACATTTTGGCACAGGTGTGTATTTCTATTGGAGTTTTTATATTTCATCCTCATTTCCTTTAATGAATCTATTTTACACTAGGTATAAAAAAATAGTTCCTCTTAGGACCTTGAGGATGAAAATGTCCCCATTGAAACTATATATATATTTTATTTTTTTTGTACTAGATGGTTCCATTTTTCAAGTTTGGCATATAAAGCAATTACTCTGTTGATACCAATTTTTTTTTTTTTTTGAGATATCAACCTCAAATTCGGGAACACAACTTCTTTAGATTTTTTTTTTAGATTTTTCTTTTGATGTTTTATAAAATATATATTTTATATAAACTTTTTTGGTTAATTTTTTTTTGTTTTTACAACTTTTTTAGCTTTAATAATAATCTGTCAAGTTTCTTTAAAATGCGACCAAACTTAAGTCTGTACTCCCAAGCTTCGAATTGTTTAGACATGGACATTTTTGTCCTCTATCAACTTATGTGTAACTTTTTTAAAATTGACGCACAAGGGTTAACTACCTTGATCTTTTAAAAAGCTTAGGATACCTCTCATTCAACAACGTTAATGCACAAATGTGCTCCAATTAATTCAATGCTCATGTCTTTACATTCTTAAAACTTCTTTACTGCCTAAATATGTTTAACAGTACAGTATGTGCGTCAGAGGCTCAACTCATATATAGGATGTGTTAATCTTCGCCAAGCTCTTAATATAGCACAAGTGAGAAGTGTTAAAATTTCCACTTTCTTCATCCTCTCAAGGGTTGAGTAACCCCCCCCCCTCCCCTCCCTGACTCCTCCTTTATTCAACACGTCTGATGCAGCCACTGCATCACCTTGAGCAACAACAGGCACTGGTCACATCCCTCCTACACATTGAGTAGATCTGTGCTGGACAGTCCACTCTTCTCAAACCTTCTTTGCTTGTTTTTGTTTTTTTGGGACCATTGGAAAAGGTAAGTCTACTGTATAATTTGTTATGTACAAATTTTTATATTGCTTAGAACGTTTTACATGTACTGTGTGTTAAGGGCCTGATGATTTTTAATAACTTTTGAGTTAATGTTACTTCAAGTTTTGGGAGACTGACCTGCTGTTTTCATTGCGGACATTTTTACTTTCACATTAATACTCATAACTGTGTGAAACGGGGTACATAACAAATCTTAACACAATTCCAATTTTTAATAGCCAGCTGATACCTGATCAAAAAGGTTTTAGCAAGTATTTGGACTATTTGAATTCACTTTTCAGTTCTGTAAAACACACATTGTTCATAACTCTTGTGATGATGCAAAAAAAAAAAAAACACAATGTGGCAGAAATTCAATTTGCACATTTCTTTATTCTATTGATCTGGAGACTAATGGATTCAAAGAGACACACCAGATTTTGAAAGAAGGGAGAGCTTCATTCCTCATCATGTCCTTTCTGTTCAAAGAAGAAAAAGACAAAGATGTTAATTTGTCTTATGAAAAAATAGTTATACATTATCCATATTTCCTTGCAAAATATCATTGCTCTAACAGGTTTTTAAAAGGAGTTGCTACTAGCTCTGCTTAACAAGGGTTTTGTGAAAACATCATATCATCTTCTGTTGGAAAGTTATTGAAACATTTAACACAGTCGAATGATTGCTTTAAAATTTAGCTTGCTGTAAAGTTAACTTTCAATTATAGCATGCATAACATCTATCAAGTCATTTAACATTTGTATACTGATTCACGCTCACCTTAGATCCAGTGTCACGGCTCTTGGCTCTCATCTTGTTGACCTGAGATTCGGCAATATCAGCCCTCTCCTCCGCTTCGTCCAGCTCATGCTGAAGCTTACGGAACTTGGTCAGATTAGAATTGGCCTGCTCCTCCTGAAAAACACAATGAGGTATTTTAAAGCAATCAAGTTTTATTTTCATTTTATTACAATTCAAATTGATTCAACCCCAAATCAGAGAATCATGGCAATCATACTCATGCTGTATGTAAGCTTCTGAAGTAAAAGATGAAGATAAATGTGGCTTTTAAAGAAAATTTTGTATGATATCTTCAAATTAACCAAAGTTAAATTTAGTAAACTCTTCTGACATGCCGATTTTTTAAAACATGAGCATGATTGTAATTTCTTTACTTTATAAGAAATACATGAAATTTTACTGAAATTAGTTTAAACATACCGCCTCCTCAGCAGCTCTCTTGTAGGACTTGACCTTCAGCTGGAGTTTGTCCACCAGATCCTGAAGACGTGCCAGATTCTTACGGTCTTCCTCAGTCTGCATTTATAGTCATAAGACATAAATTTACTTCATCATAATTTGTGATGTTTTATAACATATTTGCATGAATAAAAATACATTATTTCAGAGTAAGTGACCTGGTAGGTGAGCTCCTTGATGCGTCTCTCATATTTACGGACTCCTTTCACAGACTCGCTCGCCTTTCTCTGTTCCAGCTCCACCTCATTTTCCAGCTCTCTCACCTAAGAGATGTGCAAGATGGTTAGCTAATCAAATCAAATAAGTATTTAAATTACAAGAAAATAAATATGTTTATATAAACATCAGCAGCTTACCCTGGCTTCCAGTTTCTGGACCTGCTTCTTGCCTCCCTTCATGGCGATCTGCTCAGCTTCATCCAGACGGTGCTGCAGGTCCTTGATGGTCTGCTCCATGTTCTTCTTCATGCGCTCCAGATGAGCGCTGGTGTCCTGCTCCTTCTTCAGCTCTTCTGCCATCATGGCAGCATCAGTGATGGCCTTCTTGGCTTTTTCCTCAGCGTTCCTGCACTCCTGCACTGCCTCCTCAACCTCAGTCTGAAGCTGAGTATTATCTCCCTCCAGCTTCTTCTTCTGATTCAGCAGGCTGGTGTTCTACACATAGACAATATTGACATTCATATAGTCTCTAGATGATATTGTGAGGGTTTACTGGTGTGTATCTAGTACAGAGGTGTCATACCTGAGAATGCAGGAGCTGGACTCTCTCACTGACGTCCAGCAGTTCCTGCTCAGCCAGTTTCCTTCCTCTCTCAGTCTGTTCCACCAGAGATCTCAGCTCATCCAGTTCAGCCTGCAGCAGATTGTTGCGTCTCTCCACGATGGCGATGTTCTCTTTGAGATCATCATTACCTCGCAGAGCGTCGTCCAGCTGCAGTTGGGCATCCTGTAACGGACAAATGTTTCATATGAATAGACTGCAGAACTTCATAAGATTTCATTTTGCTTTACAAATTGTTGGTAAAACATACCTTGAGATGTCCATGAAGACCCTTGAGTTGCTTCTGGGCTTCTGATGCCTGTCTGTTAGCCTGGCTGAGCTGAATCTCCATCTCATTGAGGTCTCCCTCCATCTTCTTCTTCAGTCTGAGAGCTTCATTCCTGCTGCGAGTCTCTGATTCCAGTGAGCTCTGCAGAGTATCAACCATTCTCTGCTGGTTCCTCTTGGACTGCTCCATCTCTTCATCTTTCTCAGCCAGCTTACGTTCAATATCAGCCTTTACTTGATTGAACTCCAGTTGAGCTCTAAGTATCTTGCCTTCTTCATGCTCAAGTGAGCCCTAAAAATCAATTAACATGGTTATTAAAAAGCATGTTCAAACACACACACACAAATATATATATATAAAATATAAATATATGTACTTCAGCCTCCTCCAAAGCTGCTTGAATTTCAGCTTTCTCCTGCTCCAGTTGTTTGCGAACTTTCTCTAGTTCATGAATGTTCTTTCCACTCTCACCAATTTGTTCAGTGAGATCAGCGATCTCCTCTGTTTATAAGGAAAAGTAATATAGGTTAATGCATAAAATGTCAAAAGAAATATTAAAATGTTGTGATATTTATGAGAATGCTCAGATGACTGAATAAATCAAGGGCACCTTGGAGTAGGGCCCTGCACGGGCCTCAAATATAGGCCTAGCCCGGCCCTGGCCAGAGACGCTCAGGCCCTAGCCCGGCCATTGTCCGACAGCTCATCAGAATTCTTGGGCCGAGTCTGACCCGAGCCCGCCTTCTCTCCCCAACCCCCCCCCCCCCCAAATCAGTTTATACTACTGTTTCAGCTAAAATATTTCAGTTTTGTATGTAATGTCAAAGTGAATATATTTCATTCACACTTCATTTTTTAATTATTTGTTCACTAAATGTAAGTTTTTGTTTTTTAAAGTAACAACCAAGCGGCCAGAGGCAGACAGTGAGTTGATCATAGCCTATGTTTGGTCAATTTAGCCTTCTGAAATCATCACGACTACACTAATTAAATCTATAGATAGTTCAAGCATATCACAATGTTAGTTTAAATCAGGGATAGGCAACTCCGGTCCTGGAGGGCCACTATCCTGCAGAGTTTAGCTCCAACCCTAATTAAACACACCTGAACAAGGCAATCAGTGTTTTCGGAATTACTAGATAGATACAGGCAGGTGAGTTTTTATGAGAGCTGAAGCTAAACTCTGCAGGATAGTGGCCTTCCAGGACCGGAGTTGCCTATCCCTGGTTTAAATGTTTAACTTGTATGAATGTGCACCATTAGACGCATATCTAATAGTTTTTGCGGAGAGCTAAAGAGTGCTTTACAGGACATGGAGGACATTTTTGGCAAGAGTAATACATCATTCGGAACTTTAAAGGGTCTACTTTTATTTGTATGCACTAACAATATCAACAAAATGTTGTGCTTTTATAAAATAAAGGATACATTGGCCTACAGGATGCGCTTTTTTCAGTTTCGTCTAGTAAGCACTTCACAATGAAGGACCGAAACTCAGCGAATACTTGCCTCACAGACTTGCTAAATATATCTATCTATAGAAAGCTTTAAATTACTACTTTTAATCTAAATGATTCAAATCAAAAATGAAAACTATTTTTACAGATTTTCTATAATCCATATATACTGTATGCATTTCTCTCTAAAGGCGCATCCAATGAGGAGATGGCGGGTCAGGATCGTAATCTTCATCTTTGCGACACGGACTCAGAAAACACAAATTTATAAATAAATAATTCAAACAACTCCTTACTACCCCCCCCCCCTTAATTTTTCTAGGGCTTTGTGGCATGCTGTAGTCTTTTGCATGCATTTTTTGCTGTCATAGGATATGTTTGCAGATATGTCTGCACTGCACATGATCAATTGACTCACTGTTTGCCATTGTAATCAAATTAAAACTCTTCAGAAATTCAGCTTTTCTTGAAGTATTGGAGCTTTTAGGAACTACTCATGCTCCAACTTCTCCCTGATGCTCTGCATGGTCAGCTGTCACTTGTATGCTAATGCATGCATATATGAGTCGCTTATTGCATAGGTTAGGTATAACATTTATAATATAACAATATTTCATACAATAGCCTATGTGTGTTCTGTGTGTATATGGGCACAATAAAGGAGAGAAGATAAATGAGCCCGAGTCCGACCCAAGCCTGATCTGTAAAAAAAAAAACACAATTGCCCAAGCCCGGCCCGAATGGACCACCCATTTGGGACCCGACTGGATTGCAGACCTCTACCTTGGAGGTTCTTGTTTTCTCTCTTCATGGTCTCCAGATGATCCAGCGACTCCTCGTAGGAGTTCTTCAGTTTGAAGAGTTCAGTGCTCAGAGATCTGGCCTCCTTCTGGGAGCTTTCCAGCTCACTCTGAGACTCCTCATATTTCTGCTTCCATTCAGCCAGGACCTTGTTCAATAGATTATTTGATTAGCTACCATAGGAGCTTGATAAATATTGAAAGATTATTTATCCACAGAGTAAGTGTGTTTAATTCACCTTGTCAAAGTTTCTTTGCTTCTTGTCCAGAGCAGCGGCAGCAGCATTGGATCTCTCCACATCCACCATGAGATCTTCAATCTCATTCTGCAGCCTGTGTTTGGTCTTCTCCAGTGAGGAGCATTTGGCATTGACTGCTTCCACAGCTTCTTCTGCATCTTGCAGACGCTGAGCCAGCTTCTTCCTAAAAATAGTCGAGGGAATCATTACTTTACAGTAATTTTAGTAATTTAGGTTTGTAGGTGTTTCCTATTTCTTACTTGGCATCCTCCAGCTCCTCAGTCCTCTGGATGGCATCAGTTTCATACTTGGTTCTCCACTGAGCCACCTCAGAGTTTGCCTTGGACAGACTCCGCTGCAGCTCAGCTTTAGCTTCCTGCTCCTCCTCAAACTGCTCCCTCAGCAGATCAGAGTCATGACGAGCAGATTGAACTGCATGGGCCAGGGCATTCTTAGCCTATGAGGATTGAAAATATCCTGTCAACTGTGCATAAAAATGCAATGGAAAAGTTAGTAATAAATATCTAAAAATAAAATATACCTTGACTTCCTCCTCTAGTTGTCTCTTAAGGTCCTCAATCTGCTGGGTGTAGGACTGCTTGCCTCTTGTTAGCTGTGAGACCAAGGAATCCTTTTCTTCCAGCTGTCTAGAAAGCTCCCCTAGATACAAGTATAACTATTGCATTACAGAAAGCGTGCAAGATTTGGGGTATTTATCTAACAATACGATAAAATAATCTTAAAGTAAATACCATTCTCAGTTTGTAGCTTAGCTTTTTGCATGGTAAAGTCATTGATGCTGCGTTGTCCTTCTTCATATTTTGTTCTGTATTCTGACATCTGGTCTTCAAGGGTCCTGCACATTTTCTCCAGGTTTGCCTGCATAGATATATATATAATTAATCAAATTGAAGAAACTTAAAGCGTAATTCTTGGGGACACCTGAAGCGATGAAAAGCAATAAAAAATGTCTAACATGAAGACAAGAATTTATCACCTTGGCCTTAGCAAGCTGCTCCATGTTGGAGACCACATCGTCCAGTTCCAGTCTGAGTTCACTCTTCTCTTTCTCCAGCTTCTGCTTCACTCTCTGAAGGTTGTCAATCTGTTCTCCCAGATCAGCCACACTGTCGGCATGTTTCTTCCTCAGTGTAGCAGCGGTGGCTTCATGTTGTAGAGTGGACTCTTCAAGATCTCTACGCAGCTTCTGGAACTCAGCTTCACGCTTCTTGTTCATCTCAATCTGGGCAGCAGTGGCTCCACCAGCCTCCTCCAGCCTCTCACTGATCTCCTCCAGTTCTCTGGACAGATCAGCTCTCTGTTTCTCAACTTTGGCTCGAGCAGCTCTCTCAGCCTCCAGCTCTTCCTCAAGCTCTTCAATGCGAGCCTGGTAATGTGAGGAAAACCAATATTACAGCTAGCATTCCTAACGGTCCAACTATCCAACTTTTAAAAAATCATCAAGTTTACCTGCAACTCCTTCAGTTTCTTCTGAAGTTGAGCTGCCATTGCCTGCTCATCTTCAATCTTGCTATTAAGTTGGCTGATCTCAAAATCCTTCCTGTGTTGAAAAATATTAACTACATTAATATCAGAATGCGATTAGTATTATGAAGAAATATATATATATATATATTAAATCCTTTGGAAAACACACTTTTTAATCCTTTCTTCCAGTTGCTGTTTGTCATTTTCCAGGTCCATGACACTCTCTTGGGTCAACTTTAAGTCTCCCTCAAGCTTTCTCTTAGCTCTCTCCAGATCCATACGAAGTTTCTTTTCCTGTTCCAGGGAACCTTCAAGCTGGAACAACGATAACAAAGTATTTTATTGAGCAAATATTTCATGGTTCATTTACATCAGAAATGTCAACAAACTACTCACATCATCCACTTGTTGCTCCAGCTTGGCTTTGGCTTTGGTGAGTGTGTTGACTTTGTCTTCCTCACTCTGGAGATCATCCAGCGTTTGCTGATGGGCCTCCTGCAGAGCTTTCTTCTCCTTGGTCAGCTTAGCAATGATCTCATCCAAAGCTGCCATCTCTTCTGTCAGGTTTTTAACCTGTAGATTCATGCCATTGTATCAAGAAACTCTTAACGCACCAATTTTGCATCTCTAACATGTTCAGAGTTGAAAACAGACCTTGTTCTCAGTTGCATGTTTCTCTTTCTCCACTTTGGCCAGAGTGAGCTCAAGGTCATCAATGTCCTTCTTGAGCTCAGAACATTCATCCTCCAGCTTTCGTTTCTTGGCAGTCAACTCAGCATTCATTTCTTCTTCATCTTCCACCCTCTCGGTCAGCTCTTTGACTTTAGCTTCAAGCTGGATCTTGTTTTTGATCAGACCCTCGCATCTCTCCTCAGCATCGCAAAGATTGTCTTGCTCCTGTTTATTTAGAGATTTAAAAAAATAATAATTTTATCTGCATATCTTTAAAAACCTTTAGTCATTAATATGAACACAATCACAAACTAATCAAAATCGTTTAAACTCACAGCTTGAACTTGAAGTTGTAGGTCGTTCTTCTCTTGGAGAAGAGTAACCATCTTTTCTTCAAGCTCCTTTCTGCGGGCTTCGGATTTGGCGTAAGCCTCCTTCAACTTCAGGAATTCTTCCTTCATGTTGGCCATTTCTTTCTCTGCTTCAGCAGATCTCAGCAGCGGTTTGATCTTGAAGTAGAGCTTCATCCAGGGCCAATTCTTGACACCCATGAAGGCACGTACATTCCACTGGATAACAAGCAAGGCGTCTCTGCAATGTGACACAAAGGTTATCATTTTTCACATTAAGTGGCTTTCTTCTGTAAATGAATAGCCTGAAGCTGTACCTGCGCTCAACAATCTTCTGGAACTCAATTCTTGAGAGAAGACCACGAGCTCTAGCCTGAATATTTGTGATGATGAGAGCAAGACGGTCATCTCGCATCTCTTCAAGAGCACCCAGAAGACCAGCCTTGAAGAACACCTTTGAGAATAAAAAGGGTGTCAGTTTTTTTAGCCTTACATTATGCAAGTAATCATTCTGTGCATGGCAATGTCAAATTGCTTAATTCTACTATGATTTTGTAATTTACATTTTCACATAAACTGAATAAGACATTTTATTAGGGTACCTTTGTATGTCCAAACTTGTACTGGTTATGATCAATATCCAAAGATCCCAATAACTTCTCAGCTCCTTTCCTGCTGTCTATGAACTGACCCTCTGGGATGGCAGCAGGGTTCAGTATACGATATCTGTAATTGTATAATATTTTATATTTGTGGTAAACTGATTAAGAAACAGTATTGAATGAGGAATTCTGAAAAAAATATTCTCTATTTAATGTTTAGAAATGTGTCCACCCTCTAACTTTAGATGTCTTGTATTCATAAGTGAATGTACCTCTGCTTGAAATCTCCATACAGGATCCTGTTGGGGAATCCCTTTCTGCAGATTCTGATGCCCTCCAGCACACCGTTACAGCGCAGCTGGTGCATGACCAGAGGATTCTCCATCGCCCCAGGAGTCTTAGTCTCATTGGGGATGATGCAGCGCACAAAGTGAGGGTGAGTTGACCTCAAGTTGGTCATCAGCTTGTTCAGGTTCTCCTGTGGATAGATGTTATCCATCACTCATCCCATATATATTTAGGTTGTAGTCCTTGTTTTAAGATATTAAGAAACCAAGTCATACTAAAAGATTAGTTTCAGTATTACTCTGTATAAAAGGCACTCTATATGTTACCCTGTGAAGGGCAGATACTGTCTGGAAAGAAGAGCCCTTTTTCTTCTTCTCCTTTCCTTTGCCACCTCCTCCGCCGCCCTCTGCGACTGTTTAGAAAAAAAACATTTTGTTTTTTTTAATTAACCTCACATTAAATCCTTATTTGTCTTGACTTTTTCTCCCTTTGGAAGCAACAAAACAAACCTGAGTCAGCACCAGCATAATTAGCAAACAGGTTCGACAGCAGTTTCATGGTGGATTTCTGATAGAGGCCAACAACCGTCTCATTGAGAGGGTCCTTGTTCTTCACCAGCCAGTTATTGATGTTGTAGTCCACAGTGCCAGCGTAGTGAACCAGGGAGAAATGCGCCTCTGGTTTACCCTTGACAATCCTGGGCTTCTGGAAGTTGTTGGATTTCCCCAAATGGTTGTCATAAAGCTTAGCTTTGAATGTTGCATCACTGGCTTTAGGGAACATGCACTCCTCTTCAAGGATGGACATGATACCCATGGGCTAAAATGAACAGAATGAAATAATGAAATGATCTGAACAGCTTTCTTGGACCAATACCTGAGATCTCTCAAATTTAAAAACATACCTTTTCAATGAGATCAATACAAGCCTGTAAGTCCATGCCAAAGTCAATGAACTCCCACTCAATGCCCTCCTTCTTGTATTCCTCTTGCTCCAGCACAAACATGTGGTGGTTGAAGAACTGCTGCAGCTTCTCATTAGTGAAGTTGATGCACAGCTGCTCAAAGGTGTTGAACTGCAGGTGGAATATGTTAATATTCAGATATACTCCCAATGGCAAAGTAACAAAAAACTGAAGCTATTGAATAACAGTAATCAGTAGATGTGAAAGTGAAAGTGACGTGACATTCAGCCAAGTATGGTGACCCATACTCAGAATTTGTGTAAGATGTAAGATGTAATCTTACATCAAAGATCTCAAATCCAGCAATGTCCAGCACACCAATGAAGTACTGACGAGGCTGTTTGGTGTCCAGGGATTGGTTGATTCTCACAACCATCCAGAGGAACATCTTCTCGTACACAGATTTGGAAAGAGCTCCAATAGCATAGTACACCTATCCAATATAATACATTAAAATTCTATAGAAAAACTTGTGTTTTTTAATGGTTATATTAATGGTGTAGGGATGTTAAGTAGTAGTCTCCACCTGCTGGACATTCTGTCCCTTGGTGACCCACTCATTCCCTACTTTGACTCTCGGGTGGCACAGAGCCTTGATGAGATCAGCAGAGTTCAGGCCCATCAGATAAGCTGCTTTATCAGCATCTGAGAATAATAAAAATGGTTGATGTTAATGAATCTTCTGTAATCCAATATCCAACCAATGCATCATGTTAACATTTTCTCCTAATACTGACCCTCAGTCCCATCAGCCTCTGCCTGTTCCTCTCGTTGCTTCTGCTTGAACTTCATGTTCCCGTAGTGCATGATGGCACCAGTCAGCTTGTAGATGCTGTTCTTCTCCTCTTGGGTGAAGCCCAACACATCAAATGCTTCCTAAAGCAGATTTATCATTGCATGATTGATGTCTCATGTTCTAGTATTGTCAGCAAAATTGATCTTAAAAAGATAAAGTCAAGATTCAAATTAAGTAAAGAAATCATTGTCATGTCAGATAACGCACATCTGTTGCCATCAGCTCGTCAGCATCATTAATAGAGGCCACTTGCGTCTCTCCTTGAGAGATGAAAGCATAATCATAAGGGTTTGCTGTGATCAGCAGCATCTCTGAAAGAGAAGAAAAAATACACATCATGTTTAGTACATTTTTGGTTTAAAAAATGATAGCTGTTTGGTTTCAACATAGTTTTGCCCACCTAATAGTTCTGGTTTCTTCTGAGACAGGATCTGGTAGAAGATGTGGTAGTCTCTCTCAGCCTTGAGCTGGAAAGTCACACGAGACTTCTCCAGAAGATCTGTTCATAGAATTAGAATTCACAAATTATCATATATCGTTCATGTCGCCAAGTTTTTGTCTTATATTTATTTCATATGATAGAGTTAAGCAATATCACACGAGCAGCGAGTTCAATATCACAACAGTGCTGTTTTTCCAGAATTGCACAAATTCAAATGCAATACTTGTTTTATACAACAGTTCAATAATTGATATTATATTTTATTTTATTTTAGACAGAATATTGTCTGTTTTTGATCAATTTTATGAATTATATTATTACCTATAAAGCCCCTGAAGAACTTTTGTGCATCTCCAAGCAACACACAGTGGGGTTGTTTCTTAATGAATCAGCTTTTTGAACAAATCAAGTGAACCAATGATTCAGTGGCCCATTCATAAAGAGAGCCATTTACTTTTGAATGAATCAAATGAATGAATGACTCAAAGACATTGAGCCATTTACCACTGCCTACTAGCAGTTTTTAGTGCTTTATTTAGAGCATAATTTAATTAAAAAAAAAACATTTCTCCACATTAATAAATAAATAAATAAAGGTATACACTCTAAAAATAAAGGTGATTAAAAGGTTCATTCACCATTCAGTGAAAGATTCTTTAAAGAACCATCTCTTTCTTGCCTTTTTATAATCTTAAGAACCTTCTTTCGCCACAAAGAATCTTTTGTGAAACAGAAAGGTTCTTCAGATGTTAAGGTTCTATATGGAACATCATGAAGCACCTCTATTTTTAAGAGTGTAGTTAACCTAAAAATGTAAATTGTTATTATTTCCGTCAAATAATTTCAAACCTGAATGACTTTTTCTTTTGCAGAACTAAAATAAGAATTTTGAAGAATGTTGGTAACTGATTGTTTTGGTTACGATTGACGGACATTCTATGAACAAAAAATTTATTTAAATCTCAATGTATCTTCTTTTATAGTCCACAAGTAATTTCACAGCCAAATTTGATGTGCATTTAATTTGCCATTAATTAGATAAATTAATTTCACATTCTGTTATTAGATTAAAACATTTTAATAGCTTGACAGGCCTAATAAATAAGTGCTTTAAATATATATTGATTTATCACCACATGAGTGCAGGGCTAAATGTTGTTAGCTTTATATGTCTGTAACTCGTTTTTTGTGAAACTTTTTGTGCTGCCATTTTGGCCAGGACTCCCTGGAAGAAGAGATTTTGCATCTCAATTGGACTATCCTGGTAAATAAATAAATAAAATAAATAAATAAATATTTAATAAAATAAAAATGGAGACATTCCCAGATGCCCTATATAGCTAATTTCTGGGTCACAAATTTGTCCCTAAAATATGATTTGTCCCTAAAATGGGTATACACACATATCGCAGAGTAGGAGTAATAAAAGACAAACCATTAAATAATCAAATATCTTTCTTACAAGTCTCAATATCAGCAGATGCTAGCTTGCCACTGGCAGCAAAGTGGATCCTGATAAACTTGCCCTGTTCGAAAGGAATATTGTCTTTTAAATACAGTGGGAACAATGAAAATAATATTTAACTTTAAAAATGTTGCCCACTCACAAAGCGAGACGAGTTGTCATTTCTGATGGTCTTGGCATTCCCAAAGGCCTCAAGAGCAGGATTACACTGGATGATTTGATCCTCCAGAGTACCCTAGAAAACACAACATTTGAAATGTTTGTGTATGATGAATGGGAATCATACAAAATAGCAGTATAACAACTCCATTTTGAATTCAGATTTCCACAATTGACCTTCTTTTCGGTGGTCTCCTTCTTTGAAGGACTGGCAGCAATGCTGGCGAAGTACTGAATGACTCTCTTGGTGTTCACAGTCTTTCCAGCACCAGATTCTCCACTGTCAACATAAACCAGACTTAGAGATCTATTAAGAATTCATTCATAAAAATGTAACAAATAAACTCCAAAAAAATCATCTAATTAAACACAAAGGCTTACGTGATAAGAATGGACTGGTTTTCTCTGTCTGTAAAAGCAAAAAATAAAATGGTGTATGCATGAACATTTAATTGATTTTCACTAGTTTCTGACATATAGCCTGTGCTGGTTTTGTACTGTCATGTAGATGCACCTGACAGCATGTATTGGTAGGCGTTGTCAGAGATGGAGAAGATGTGTGGAGGAGCTTCACTCCTCTTCTTTCCTCTGTAGGCAAGGACAACTTCCTGGTTATACACCGGGAGCCACTTGTAGGGGTTCACAGTGACACAGAAGAGCCCAGAGTAGGTCTGTAAGAGATCCACAGCAAGTTTAGATCGGCTCATATGTGATGAGGTGAATGTGTGAGTGTTTTAAGACTTCACTCACGTAGATCATCCAGGCTGCGTAACGCTCTTTGAGGTTAAACAGCACAGCGGGCTCGTGCAGGAAGGTGAACATCGCCATGTCCTCAATTTTATCAAACTTTGGCGGGTTCTGAGGATGAATATCAGCCTCCTTCACAGTTACGGTCTGTGGAAAGGAACATCAGTTTTTTGACAGTGAAAGTAGTGCCATAGTGTCTGTACATTCATTTTGTGTACCATCAGGATTGCTTTAATTTGTTTTATTTAGCAGACAGATTTAACCATACTAGCTTGCAAGAATAATATTTTCATATAATGTATTTGTGCAATTTCAATAAAAAAACTAACTCAAGGCGATTTAAGAAAATATGACGTTATTGTTGTATTTTTTCCCCTGTATTTTATGAAATTATACATTTTTATAATTTTTTGTATATTATTATTATTATTACTATCATTTCCCCAACTGTAATTAACCAACTACTTATTCTGAACTGAATGAACCCTTTATATCTATATATACAGTGCCCTCAATAAGTATTGGGACAGTAAAAAGACAAAATTATTCGGTTTGCTGTGGATTCAAGAAATCTGTAAATATGAAAAAAAAAAAGAATATAAGACAAAACTACAGAATGTCACATTTTATTATTGGTTGATTCATAGATGTTTTAGCAACTATGAAGATCAGCACTTTTAGAGTTTCATCTACTATCTGATGTGAGCATAAGTATTGGAACAGTTGTTTCATGAGAAATTGGCTGAGAAAAATATTGGCTGATATAATTGCAAGATTAGAGTTTGCAAAAAAGCACAAAGGAGTTTATGGTCCAATGAGACAAAGATGAACCTTTATCTAAATGATGGTAAAGCAAAATTGTAGAGGAACAAAAGGAATTAAAGCTGCAAGCAGCGATGAACGGGCCCTCGCACCCGGGCTCCCCGCCAGCGAGTGGCATTAGTAAAAAGGTGAACGGCGAGAAATATGCATTTAAAGTCATAAATATAATTGGAATATATCAAATTATATTCCATATATGTTCCAATCTTCCTGTTGCCAGCAGGTGGTGCTATCATTTTAATGGAATATTGGCCTTCAGATGTGTTTAGGGAAGGACTCTTATCGAATATGTGAAGTATGGGGAAGATCGAACATTTTATGCCTGAGTTACAACAACTTCTCTTGCTGTGGCGAGACATCAAATTGTGCCAAGGCGTTATGGACACGCCCTTTAACAAAAACTCAAGATCTCCATAATTTAACATTGCACAGGCCTTTAGATTAGACTGACCACAAAAAAATTACATTTCTGTCAAAAGATTTCTAGGAGTAGCTTGTGGCAGCATAAAACATGTCACTTCCTGTTGCCAGCAGGTGGCGCTATGACTATAACTGTATATGGGCATGTAGATCTGTTAAGGGCAGAAGTCTTATCTAACATGTGAAGTTTGGGGCAGATTGGACATTGTATGTCTGAGTTACAGCAACTTCCTTTTTCATGGTGAAACATCGTAATTTGTCAGGCCGCTATGGACACGCCCTTTATCGAAACCTCAAGATCTTCGCAATTTAACATTGCAAAGGTCTTTAGATTTAACTGACCAAGTTTGGTGTTGATTGGAATAAATTTCTAGGAGGAGTTCGTTAAAGTACAACCCCTGAAAATAGCAAAAAAAACGCCAATTTTGCAGAGAAAATTCAAAATAACCGACTTCCTGTTGGGATTCGGATTTTGTACCAAGAGACTTTTTTGTAGGTATTGGTGTGTTACATGTGTGCACTGATTTTTGTAAATGCACGTGAAACATAGCTCGAGGTGCACTCCGTTGAAAATGTATAGGTGGCGCTATGGAGCCATTTCGCCACACCCAATGGAATATTGGCCTTCAGTTGTGTTCAGGCCAGGACTCTTATCAAACATGTGAAGTTTGGGGAAGATCAGACATTTTATGCCTGAGTTACAAATTTTATTCTCATGGCGAGACATCAAACTTTGTCACGTCGCCAAGGACACACCCTTTATCGAAAACTCAAGATAATCACAATTCACTATCGCAAAGGCCTTTAGATTAAACTGACCATAACACAATTTAGATTTTATTAGATTTCTAGGAGTAGTTCATTGCAGCGTAAGGCATTCACTTCCTGTTGCCAGCAGGTGGCGCTATGACTATAACTAAATTTGGGAATGTTGATCTGTTCAGGTCAGGAGTCTTATCAAACATGTGAAGTTTGGTGCAGATTGGACGTTTTATGTCTAAGTTATAGCAACTTCATTTTTCATGGCGAAACATCGAAATTCGCCAAGCCGCCACAGACACGCCCTCAAACGAAAACTCTAGATCTTCGCAATTTAACATCGCAAAGGCCTTTAGATTACACTGACAAACTTTGGTGTTGATCTGAATAAATCTCTAGGAGGAGTTCGTTAAAGTACAACCACCGGAAATGGCAAAAATGACAAAATTTTGGATGAGAAAAAAATAATAACTGACTTCCTGTTGGAATTTGGATTTCGTACCAAGATACTTTTTTGTAGATATTGGTGTGTTACATGTGTGTACCGATTTTCATACAAGTACGTGGAACGTAGCTCAAGATGCACTTCGTTGAAAATTTATAGGTGGCGCTGTCGAGCCATTTTGCCACACCCACCTTAGCAAACCATTGCATACCTAATATTTTTCCAGCTCTGACGTGTGTGCCAAGTTTCATGACTTTTCGAGAAAGTTTCAGAAAAATAATAATAATAATAATAAATATAGCTGCAAGCAGCGATGTCGGGCTCAAGCCATCAGTGCAACGCCACCCTGGTGGCATCGGGAAAACTGTGCCCAGCGGGCATAAGCATTTACAGTAACCCTCTGACAATCAAGTTTTAAGGGATGTGGCAGTTAAAGGGTTAATCCGACCAATCTAGACTTTGAAATCACATACACAGAACAATATATATAACTTTAGTAACACTTTATTTTAAAATGTATAAAAAATGTATAAGGTGTGCATTGTAGCTGACACCTATATGAACACATTACAATTGTTTTGTGACTACAAGTCTTTCTTCTCAAATGCTATTGAGTGGTCGCGAACGCGGATGGGAGAATGGCACATATTTGTTTTGTTTTTTTTGAGCAACTGGTGCCCCCTCTGGGAGTTGGTGCTCTACGAAGACTGCATACTCTGCATATAGGGAGCGGCGGTACTATCTGGAATATATATTCCTCAAACCATCGTACAAGTGAAGGTGATGCTAGTCCTTCAAGAATCGCTCAAAACCTTTTCAAGTGTACAGTTTCCTTTTATTGCATCTTGAAATAAATATTTCTGAATTCTGAATCAAACTGGGTTGTGTTTATTGATTTATTTTATAAGACAACTGAAACTTTAATCTCCTTTGTAATATATGTGCTTTTAAACCAAGAACAATGTAATTAGAGATGTATTCCTGCTTAATAATGACTATTATTAAGGGAAAAGGCTTTATAATCATGAACTATTTACTAATGCTTAGCTAATGAGTGCAGTTATTATAAAGTGTTACCAATGCATTTACTAATGTTAACAAATTAGACATTATTATACAGTGTTACCAAACCCTTTAATAATTTATTAGTGTTTTGTAATGATTTTAATGACCTATAAGCATTTGTGAAATAGTTTTGCTTGCATTGCAGCTTAATCTGTCAGTTGAAGAGTTTTACTGTTACATCCATGAGATTAATAAATGTCATGTCACGTCACAGGTTGTCATAGGTTGGTATCAAATGAGTTTGAAATTATAATTTGCAGCACAAATAAGGCTTCTTAGGATGTTTTTAAATCCCAAAAACTGTCAGAAAAGGATAAGGCCTAAGAGATTTCTTAACCTGTAATGAAAGGAAAAAAACACCACCATTAGCAACAACAAAAACAATAACAATTTAAAATATAGATTTTTTTTTCCTGATTATTAAAGGAATGATTAGGTCTCTCTCTCTCTCTCTCTCTCTCTCTCTCTCTGCCAGACAGCCCCTCCCTACAATCCACACACACTGTCAGTCACCAAAGATTCACAGTCACCAACCCCCTCACACTCACACTCCCCCTCCCTCTCCCCCTCCCTTTCCTCACACAGACGGAGTGGCCAGAGTGAGATCATGTCAGTTGAGAAGTCTGACAGTTTTTTCTTTTCTTTTATCCATACAGTGTTGTAAAGTCATGAAAATATGCATATTTCCTCATAATGATTTGATCTCTGTATGAAAACATGCCTTGAAGTGTTTGGAAGCTGCAATTTAGACATACAATACAATTAATGTTTCCCCTTCTTACTGTCATTTCAAAAAATCACCACGTAAAAACCGTTCAAGCTAACCAAAATCCGTTCGCAATTTAAGTTCCTCGATGTTGTTTCTTCATGTAGTCAAAGTTTGGTGTGTATAGTGTACTTCCCATGTGAGGAGTATGCATTAATTCACAACTGTAAAATCTCAAAAATACACATTCAAATCAAAATAGCTGACTTCCTGTTGATCGTAGCTTATGACTGTGAATTAGAAAGTTGTCCGTCTTGATAAGAACAATTTAAGTACCGAGTTTGGTGTCTGTAGCTAAAACTAAATAAAATGCATTATTATTATTATTAGCTGTACACTTGCTAAACATTTTTAAATATAAACGTATGCAATTGTGTGTGTATATATATATATATATATATATATATATATATATATATATATATATATATATATATATGTAAATAAATTCAAGTGTACAGTTTTCTTTTATTGCATCTTGAAATAAATATTTATGAGTTCTGTGTTTGTTTATTTTATTTATTTTATTTTTTATTTTACATTTTTTTTAGGGAGATTACAGCCTTTAATCTCCTCAAAATAAATGTGCATATAAACCATGAACAATTTAATTATAGCTGTATTTATAAAATGCTTACTAAAATATTAATTTTGGGAGAAGGCTATATAAAGCATGAACTGACTATTTACTAATGCTTAGCTAAGAATTGCAGCTATTATGAAGTGTTACCAATGCATTTACTAATGTTAACAATTGAGACATTATTTTAAAGTGTTACCAAATCCTTAAATAATTTAAAAGTGTTTTGTTATGATTTCATTAACCTATAAGCATTTGTGAAATAGTTCTGCTTGCATTAAAGCTTAGTCTTCATCTGTGAGCTGAACAGTTTTACTGTTACATCCTTGAGATTATGTAAATTCAAATAAATGTCATGTCACAGGGTGACAGAGGTCAGTATCAAATGAGTTTGAAATTATTATTTGCAGCACAAATAAGTTTTTTTAGGATTTTTTTTAATCCCTGAAACTGTCAGAAAAGGATAAGGCCTAAGATATTTCTTAAGATGTAATGATAACAGCACAATTAGCAACAACAACAAAAAAATAACTATTTAAAATACAGTTTTTTTTCTGGTGATTAAAGAGATGTTTAAGTCTCTCTCTCTCTCTCTCTCTCTCTCTCTGTCTGTCTGCCACTCAGCTCACACCCCTCCCCAACTCACACTCACACACACACACAGAGTCAGCACACAGAGTGACAGAGTGAGATCAGATGTCTGACAGTTTTTTAATTTTCTTTTAATCATACAGTGCTGTAAAGTCATGAAACTATGCATATTTCCTCAGAATCACTGGTTTTCTAAATTAAAAATGTTTTTTAAAGGTTTGGAAGCTGCAATTTAAAAATACAAGACGATTAATGTTTCACTTTTTACTGTCATTTCAAAAAATCACCACGACAAAACCGTTCAAGCTAACCAAAATCTGTTCGCAATTTAAGTTCCTCGATGTTTTTTCTTCATGTAGACAACGTTTGGTGTGTATAGTGTACTTCCCCTGTGAGGAGTATTCATTAATTCACAACAGTAAAATCTCAAAAATACACATTCAAATCAAAATAGCCGACTTCCTGTTGATCGTAGCTGATGACTGTGAATTAGAAAGTTGTCCGTCTTGAAAAGAACAATTTATGTACCAAGTTTGGTGTCTGTAGCTAAAACTAACCCCCCCACTTTTGACAAAAGGTGGCGCTATAGAGTGCCTCCTTCACGCCCTTGTAAAAGCTTTTGCCATTGTCTAGCTATCACTAATACTGATATGTGTTTTGAGTTTCATGTAAATCTGAGCTTGTTGTCTGCCTCAAACTCACCATAACAGAACATTCAAGTTTGACACGTTGCCATGGCAACACTATATCAGATATCAATATCCCCACAACAGATTTACATCGGCCGTGTTTTGTCATTATTCTGATGAAGTTTTAAGTAAATCGAGTAAAAATAAGATGCTGAATTCAAAGCATTTGGAAAATGACACACTTCCTGCTGCCAGTTGGTGGCGCTATAACGTTGACTCTTAATAGCCACATATATACAATCGGTATCATACAACGAACAAACCCATGAAGTTTGATCAAATTCAGGAAATGTATGTGGATGTTATTAGACATTTCCTGTTTCTCATTTCTCGCCATAAGTTCCATGCCTCGCCACGGGCAAACCGTTCGAGATATCAAAAATCCCCTCGCAATTTTTCATCCTCAATGTCTTGAGATCATGTTCACCGAGTTTCGTGGCGAACGGGTTGAAAACCTCAGAGGAGTATTTCAAATTCCAGAGCATGCTTTTTTTAAACAGCCCTGAATAGCTGACTTCCTGTTGGGCGGAGCCTATGACATAAAGTGTGAAAGTTGTTCGGCTCAATGAGATCTATAAGTCTACCGAGTTTGATATAAATACATGCAAGTGTGTGTGAGCTATGGTTCAAGAATTCTGACTGTCTTCCAGGGGCGCTGTAGAGCCCCTTTGCCACGCCCGGGTCCCAGCCTCTGCGGCGTCCTGATGGCCGCAGATTCCAATGTGTGTGCCAATTTTCAAGAGTTTTTGAGCATGTTAAGGCCCCCAAAACACCCCGGAAGGTTTAATAAAAAATAAAAATAATAATAAATATAGCTGCAAGCAGCGATGTCGGGCTCAAGCCATCAGTGCAACGCCACCCCGGTGGCATCGGGAAAACTGTGCCCAGCGGGCATAAGCATTTACAGTAACCCTCTGACAATCAAGTTTTAAGGGATGTGGCAGTTAAAGGGTTAATCCGACCAATCTAGACTTTGAAATCACATACACAGAACAATATATATAACTTTAGTAACACTTTATTTTAAAATGTATAAAAAATGTATAAGGTGTGCATTGTAGCTGACACCTATATGAACACATTACAATTGTTTTGTGACTACAAGTCTTTCTTCTCAAATGCTATTGAGTGGTCGCGAACGCGGATGGGAGAATGGCGCATATTTGTTTTGTTTTTTTTGAGCAACTGGTGCCCCCTCTGGGAGTTGGTGCTCTACGAAGACTGCATACTCTGCATATAGGGAGCGGCGGTACTATCTGGAAGATATATTCCTCAAACCATCGTACAAGTGAAGGTGATGCTAGTCCTTCAAGAATCGCTCAAAACCTTTTCAAGTGTACAGTTTCCTTTTATTGCATCTTGAAATAAATATTTCTGAATTCTGAATCAAACTGGGTTGTGTTTATTGATTTATTTTATAAGACAACTGAAACTTTAATCTCCTTTGTAATATATGTGCTTTTAAACCAAGAACAATGTAATTAGAGATGTATTCCTGCTTAATAATGACTATTATTAAGGGAAAAGGCTTTATAATCATGAACTATTTACTAATGCTTAGCTAATGAGTGCAGTTATTATAAAGTGTTACCAATGCATTTACTAATGTTAACAAATTAGACATTATTATACAGTGTTACCAAACCCTTTAATAATTTATTAGTGTTTTGTAATGATTTTAATGACCTATAAGCATTTGTGAAATAGTTTTGCTTGCATTGCAGCTTAATCTGTCAGTTGAAGAGTTTTACTGTTACATCCATGAGATTAATAAATGTCATGTCATGTCACAGGTTGTCATAGGTCAGTATCAAATGAGTTTGAAATTATAATTTGCAGCACAAATAAGGCTTCTTAGGATGTTTTTAAATCCCAAAAACTGTCAGAAAAGGATAAGGCCTAAGAGATTTCTTAACCTGTAATGAAAGGAAAAAAACACCACCATTAGCAACAACAAAAACAATAACAATTTAAAATATAGATTTTTTTTCCTGATTATTAAAGGAATGATTAGGTCTCTCTCTCTCTCTCTCTCTCTCTCTCTCTGCCAGACAGCCCCTCCCTACAATCCACACACACTGTCAGTCACCAAAGATTCACAGTCACCAACCCCCTCACACTCACACTCCCCCTCCCTCTCCCCCTCCCTTTCCTCACACAGACGGAGTGGCCAGAGTGAGATCATGTCAGTTGAGAAGTCTGACAGTTTTTTCTTTTCTTTTATCCATACAGTGTTGTAAAGTCATGAAACTATGCATATTTCCTCATAATGATTTGATCTCTGTATGAAAACATGCCTTGAAGTGTTTGGAAGCTGCAATTTAGGCATACAATACAATTAATGTTTCCCTTCTTACTGTCATTTCAAAAAATCACCACGTCAAAACCGTTCAAGCTAACCAAAATCCGTTCGCAATTTAAGTTCCTCGATGTTGTTTCTTCATGTAGTCAAAGTTTGGTGTGTATAGTGTACTTCCCATGTGAGGAGTATGCATTAATTCACAACTGTAAAATCTCAAAAATACACATTCAAATCAAAATAGCTGACTTCCTGTTGATCGTAGCTTATGACTGTGAATTAGAAAGTTGTCCGTCTTGATAAGAACAATTTAAGTACCGAGTTTGGTGTCTGTAGCTAAAACTAAATAAAATGCATTATTATTATTATTAGCTGTACACTTGCTAAACATTTTTAAATATAAACTTATGCAATTGTGTGTGTGTATATATATATGTATATATATATATATATATATATATATATATTAGGGGTGTAACGATACGCGTATTCGTATTGAACCGTTCGGTACGACGCTTTCGGTTCGGTACGCGGTACGCATTATGTATACCGAACGGTTCGTTGGAGTAATTAATTATATTTGAAAAAAAAAAAAAAAAAGAGAGAGAAAGAAATATAATGATATGCGTTCAACAAGGTAGCCCAATAACCCAAACAACGTAACAGGCAACGCCCCTGACACTCCCGAAGAAGAAAAAAACACCATCTTATATGTTTATGTTAGGCTACTCAGCAGGCGCTCGCTCACTCAGTACACGCTGAAGGCTCGTTGCAAAATAGCCAATGCGTTTAACAGACTAGAAATGAGAAGATCCCCCAATAACCAACAGGTCTGGTGTTTGGGTGCACTTTGGATTCCCTTTAAGCTATAATGGTGATGGCAAGAGAGTGGTGGATAAAAAAACAACGGTATGTCGCATCTGCAACATGAGAGGGTACACCAGCGGGATTACAAAAAAAAAAAAAAAAAAAAAAAAACCAGCGGGAATATCTGGGATATATGCGTCAGTACTATCTGGGAAAAGATGAAAAAAAGGAGAAACATGCACGCAGCAAACTATCCCTGCAGCATTTAGACACTATAGCTTACAGGGAATCCAACCCAAACACCAGACCTGTTGGTTATTTTAGGATCTTATATTTCTGGTCTGTTAAATGCATTAGACATTTTGCAACGAGCCTTCAGCGCGTGCTGAGTGAGCGAGCGCCTTAGGGGCCGTTCACATATCGTGCCTAAAAACGCATGGAAAACGCTAAGCGCGTCTTTCTCCTCCTTTCCAAAGCGCTCGGGCAGAAGCGCTCATGAGGTGTCTGTCTTTGCTAAGCAACAATGACGTGCTCTCTCCATGAGACGCGGAAATTTCAGCGAAGGATAAATGGATTTGCAGCTCTAAAAATCGCTTGCAGTAGCTCTGCTACTGAATTTATTTCAAAATTGCAATCCATATACAACTATGATCAGCTGTTCCTTCATCTTGGCTGAGCTCTCAACGTTGTTACGGGAAAGGATGAAGCTGATTGGTTGGTTCTTGTCACATGACCCGCGGTGCGCTTGCGGCATTCTGAAAAGTTGAGATGTTTTTACATTTTGCTGTATCTAAAACGTATCGAACCGAACCGAACCGAACCGTGACATCAGTGTATCGTATCGAACCGAACCGTGAATTTTGTGAACCGTTACACCCCTAATATATATATATATATATATATATTTATATATATATATATATATATATATATATATATATATATATATATATATATATATATATATATATTTATATATATATATAAATTCAAGTGTACAGTTTTCTTTTATTGCATCTTGAAATAAATATTTATGAGTTCTGTGTTTGTTTATTTTATTTTTTATTTTACATTTTTTTAGGGAGATTACAGCCTTTAATCTCCTCAAAATAAATGTGCATATAAACCATGAACAATTTAATTATAGCTGTATTTATAAAATGCTTACTAAAATATTAATTTTGGGAGAAGGCTATATAAAGCATGAACTGACTATTTACTAATGCTTAGCTAAGAATTGCAGCTATTATGAAGTGTTACCAATGCATTTACTAATGTTAACAATTGAGACATTATTTTAAAGTGTTACCAAATCCTTAAATAATTTAAAAGTGTTTTGTTATGATTTCATTAACCTATAAGCATTTGTGAAATAGTTCTGCTTGCATTAAAGCTTAGTCTTCATCTGTGAGCTGAACAGTTTTACTGTTACATCCTTGAGATTATGTAAATTCAAATAAATGTCATGTCACAGGGTGACAGAGGTCAGTATCAAATGAGTTTGAAATTATTATTTGCAGCACAAATAAGGTTTTTTAGGATTTTTTTTAATCCCTGAAACTGTCAGAAAAGGATAAGGCCTAAGATATTTCTTAAGATGTAATGATAACAGCACAATTAGCAACAACAACAAAAAAATAACTATTTAAAATACAGTTTTTTTTCTGGTGATTAAAGAGATGTTTAAGTCTCTCTCTCTCTCTCTCTCTCTCTCTGTCTGTCTGCCACTCAGCTCACACCCCTCCCCCACTCACACTCACACACACACACACAGAGTCAGCACACAGAGTGACAGAGTGAGATCAGATGTCTGACAGTTTTTTAATTTTCTTTTAATCATACAGTGCTGTAAAGTCATGAAACTATGCATATTTCCTCAGAATCACTGGTTTTCTAAATTAAAAATGTTTTTTAAAGGTTTGGAAGCTGCAATTTAAAAATACAAGACGATTAATGTTTCACTTTTTACTGTCATTTCAAAAAATCACCACGACAAAACCGTTCAAGCTAACCAAAATCTGTTCGCAATTTAAGTTCCTCGATGTTTTTTCTTCATGTAGACAACGTTTGGTGTGTATAGTGTACTTCCCCTGTGAGGAGTATTCATTAATTCACAACTGTAAAATCTCAAAAATACACATTCAAATCAAAATAGCCGACTTCCTGTTGATCGTAGCTGATGACTGTGAATTAGAAAGTTGTCCGTCTTGAAAAGAACAATTTATGTACCAAGTTTGGTGTCTGTAGCTGAAACTAACCCCCCCACTTTTGACAAAAGGTGGCGCTATAGAGTGCCTCCTTCACGCCCTTTTAAAAGCTTTTGCCATTGTCTAGCTATCAAGAATACTGATATGTGTTTTGAGTTTCATGTAAATCTGAGCTTGTTGTCTGCCTCAAACTCACCATAACAGAACATTCAAGTTTGACACGTTGCCATGGCAACACTATATCAGATATCAATATCCCCACAACAGATTTACATCGGCCGTGTTTTGTCATTATTCTGATGAAGTTTTAAGTAAATCGAGTAAAAATAAGATGCTGAATTCAAAGCATTTGGAAAATGACACACTTCCTGCTGCCAGTTGGTGGCGCTATAACGTTGACTCTTAATAGCCACATATATACAATCGGTATCATACAACGAACAAACCCATGAAGTTTGATCAAATTCAGGAAATGTATGTGGATGTTATTAGACATTTCCTGTTTCTCATTCCTCGCCATAAGTTCCATGCCTCGCCACGGGCAAACCGTTCGAGATATCAAAAATCCCCTCGCAATTTTTCATCCTCAATGTCTTGAGATCATGTTCACCGAGTTTCGTGGCGAACGGGTTGAAAACCTCAGAGGAGTATTTCAAATTCCAGAGCATGCTTTTTTTAAACAGCCCTGAATAGCTGACTTCCTGTTGGGCGGAGCCTATGACATAAAGTGTGAAAGTTGTTCGGCTCAATGAGATCTATAAGTGTACCGAGTTTGATATAAATACATGCAAGTGTGTGTGAGCTATGGTTCAAGAATTCTGACTGTCTTCCAGGGGGCGCTGTAGAGCCCCTGTGCCACGCCCGGGTCCCAGCCTCTGCGGCGTCCTGATGGCCGCAGATTCCAATGTGTGTGCCAATTTTCAAGAGTTTTTGAGCATGTTAAGGCCCCCAAAACACCCCGGAAGGTTTAATAAAAAATAAAAATAATAATAATAACAAGAATAATCCTTAGAAGAACAATAGGGCTCTTCGCCCCTTCGGGCTTGAGCCCTAACAAGAATAATCCTTAGAAGAACAATAGGGCTCTTCGCCCCTTCGGGCTTGAGCCCTAATAATAATAAACAACACAGAAACAAGAGGGTCCTCACACCATCGGTGCTCGGGCCCTAATAAATGATGACTTAATGTATGATGACAGTAGCAGAATTAATTTGGAAGGGTACAAAACCATCTTGGCTGTCCATATTCAAGAAAATGCCACAGAAAGTGCTTCATATTTCCTCAGGACAATGACCCAAAACACACTGCCAATTCAAAGAGTCAAAGAGTTTATCAGGGCTTAGAAATAGAAAGTCTTAGACTGCCAAAGAGAATCTCCAGATTTAAATCTTATTGAACATTAATTTCACCAGCTGAAGAGGAAAGGCATTAACTCCCCAAAACAATCAACAGTTGGAGTTGGCTGCATTAAAGACTGGAGAAAGCATTTGAAAGCATAAGACCAAGAGTCTGGTGATGTCTACAATTAACAGACTCGATCACTAAATAACATCTTAAATAATCTGCCTTAGGTTCTTCTGTCCCAATACTTATTCTCACAGATAATGGGATGAACTTTAAAACTTTTGTCTTGGCTACACAACAAAGCAATTTCGTCATTACTATCCCAATACTATTGGAGGGCACTGTATGTATTGTACATATATCTTACAACATTAATTAAAATCCATTTGATTATTCACAATACAATCGCTGAAGCTTATTAAAACTTACCGTTCCCTTTGAAGTCTCACAGGTGACTTTATCACCATCTCGACTGACAATAGATGCTTTAAGATACTCCTCTACAGCATCAGGAACAAAACATTCTTTCTTCATGTCAAAGGGGCGAGTTTGGGCCTCTAGACGCTCTATGTCCGACTTCCTGAGGAATGGAGCAGCTGCTCCAAACTCTGCCATCTGGGAATCCCCCATCTTTCACCGATCTGTTGGATTACAAGTTAGTTTTATTTGACATGATAAGTTTTCAAATTGTGTTAATTATTTCAAATTATCAAGTAAATAAGCATGATCTTAAGTAGGAATAAAAACTACTTACTTCCACTATTATCTTCTTCAGAGACGGATGGTTCAAAGCTGTATTTAAACACAAAAGAAAGAAAATGTCAGCATTGTCTCATTTCTATCCTGACTACCAAATACTCAAACCTAAATGACTGCAAATAAGAAGCAATAGTACCGGACAATAAAATTCCTCCTTTCTATTGTAAAGTCAGAAATACTTTGACAATTGACTACAACATTAAAGTTAGTTTCTTGTTGGAATCGCTCTTCTCAACTTACCGCATGAAAAGAAAGATAACGATGACACAATTGAAAACGTGTCATGTCTCCTTTTATAATGCAATTGTTCCTCTAAATATGGTTGTTGGCATCACACAAAGTGACCTGCTCGCTCAGTTTGGTTAGGAAGGATGGGTTGGGTATTCTGTGGAAAAGTGGGGGGTGGTTTAAAGTAGGATTGAATGTCTTTCATGTAAGACTCAGGGTTAATAACATTTGAGTTTCTAAAAAGTGGATGATAGAAACATAATTGTATCATCATATAAACCAGAAAAGATTTTACTCACGCTCAAATGTTTGAAGCAGTGAACACTTCAAATTTAGAGTTTAAGTCGCAAATGATTGTGTCAAACAGTTTACCTTAATACCTACTTGGTAAAAACCCAATGAATAGTTTATTAAATGTACATAACATACAGTGAAACTGTATTCTGGGTAATGTTTCGATACCTTTATCGAATGACAAAATATAAGCAAATGGCCAGGTACAATTTTGTATAAAATACATTGGAAATCCAAAAGTTATCCGTCTCCAAATCTCATATTTTTTTATTTAACCGTTGTCTTCTTTAGAGAGATTAGATCAATTCTATAGGCACCGACCAGTCCTTTGGTTTCCACTAGAGGCGTCATCTGTTTAACAGTTATTGGATGGACCTGGTCAAGGTCAGTGTCTGGCTGGTGTGAATATTTCAGCTTGCGCTGTACCAGTGATGGAGCATTTGTCGTCTTCCCTGTTCACTTGAGCATACAGATATTTCTGTGACATTCCTGTTGAGTGCCTTTCCTTGATTGAGAGGCACAGCTTGCATGATCTACCCGACTACATCCACCGACAGACAGCAAGTGACCTTTCTCTAGAGATTCTATTCATAAGGCATTCGCTGCTTTTTTATATACACTTCTCCCATTTTTTTATTTTTTATTTCAAGTACAAATATGTATTCAAATTTTGGGACCTGTAATATTTATCTCATTAAACTAATAAGCTGGTTCAAATTGCAGAGCCGCTTTCCAGCAGTGACATTTGAGCACTAGACAAGACATTTGGGTCAAGACATTAAGACTAACAAGGAGAAACAAGAAATGTGTGATGAGTGTTAATAACTCGCCCGCTGCCATAGTGTTTAATAGTCTGAAGGGTGTTAATTATGAAACCCACTGAAGACACTTTCTAAGATCTCCCTGTGAGGATGAGAAGGATTTACAAACGGTCACACTTGAGTGTAATTATTACGCTTAGGAAATGAAGAAGCTGAAAAAAATTACAGATACCCAAGAGAAATCATTAAGAAAGTATATGAAAGTCCTTTGGTTTATGTTCATGAACTGGATTTTACCTTTGGACAATTAACCAAACCTGTTGGCGTCAATCAAACTAAGATATACCTTTACCTCGGCTTCTGTGACTTAGAAAAAGAAAACCGTGTGAAATTCTTCCCGAGTGCTTCTGGCCAATTGAGGACAGCTCTGCCCACATGTTGAGATCTGGCGTGAAGCAGGTGCTCCATGCACATAAATAAGAGCATCTAGTTATAGATGTTGGCACACTTGTTGGCTGCATTGACTTTACTGATGTCCAACACAGGGAGAACAATGTGCTGCTGGTCACAAGGTGTCTGATATTTTATACCGACTGAAGAGCTTTAAAATATTAGGGTTTATTTTTCCTTTCTCTTTTTGGTAATAAAATAAAGTTCAAATTATGCCAATAAAATATATTCCAATTGTTCGCAATTTGTCACCATTTGTCTTCAAATCAAATAAAAGATCAAATTTGAAGATATTGCATTGTTAATTATCTAAAAATAACCAACTTCACCATATTTCCACCATCACAGTAAAAACTGTCAATAAGCAATTAACTCATTGAAGCCTTAAAATAACATACATCCTATATGGTATCATTTCAAGGGGCAGAATAGTTGGTTTCCTCCCCTTCACTTCTCCATTCTCAGCTGTTCAGGGTTGACTCCACCTTTAGTCATCTGCCTATCATTGACCTGCTCATCACCTTGAATTACTTATACAATTCCCAGTGTGCACATACAAACACACACACAATTATTCTGCCCTAAATTATCTAGATAAGTAAAGATTAATTTGGTATTTAAAAGTAAGCCATGGGGTTTTTCATTTTCAGATGCAAGGCCACAAGGAAACTGATTAAGGTAAGAAATCAGCTGCAAATCAACTGAAGCATTTGTATTTGTGTTCACACGTTTTGTTAAATCTTCATGCATTTTCATCAGTAAGTGAAACCTGCTTTAAACTTGAGTCATTACTGTCCTTTAGAGCTTCTAAAACCTAACCTGAGATATTCCAAATGAGGAATGTTGTGCTCTTCCAATTGAAAGGTAAAATTTCTTTAGTTGATCTTTTATTCAATGCTTTCAATTCAATCATTCAGTCAATGAATGTGAATGGAACAGAACCATAAATTACTGAAACAGTACGTCCTCTTGTGACATACTTTATATAATCATATTTAATCACTTAATAAGTTTAGTTTAAAAGCACAAAAATTCTGAGGATTCATTTAAGGCATGTTTTCTGTTTTATAATAATCTAAAGCTTTTAGTTTTGCATAAGCTTTTTAATATACTTTTTTTTATTTTTTTGTGCTTGATTTAAGCGTTTTTTCCCCAAAAGGTAAGTCTTAATAATCCTCTAAAGTGGTATGATTCACCCAATGTATTGAAGGCAAATGCAAAAGCATCATGTTAAAAAAACAACAACAACAAAACAATAGCAGAGAAGCAGGGACTTAACTTGCACATTCATTTTATTCTACAGAACTACAGATAATGAAATCACACTGAACAAGCCTTTTAGAAAGATCGATGCGAGAGCTTCACTCTTCATCGTGCCCTTTCTGTGAGAGGAAGAGACATGAATGAGGATATTTGGTTGAAGGTATTTTGTTGCTTTCTATTTTCAACTGCAAAAAAGTTATTTATTGTTCATTAGACTTTTTGGCATCAGCTCTTAAAAAAAACTAACTTTGGCAAGGCAAGTGTTAAGACAGTTATCGTGGCCAAAAAAAAAAATATATATATATATATATGGGTGTGCATTTAATAATAATTTTGACTTATTAAATTTTGAACAGTTTTTTCTCACCATAATTTCAGAATAAAATTAATCCAAATTTTAATTGAGCTTGCTGGTGATGACTGTGTATTGTGTCACCTTAGATCCAGTGTCACGGCTCTTGGCTCTCAGCTTGTTGACCTGAGATTCGGCAATATCTGCCCTCTCCTCCGCTTCATCCAGCTCATGCTGAAGCTTACGGAACTTGCCCAGGTTAGAATTGGCCTGCTCCTCCTGAACAACAATATATTGGGGTTGATAAGAGTTTTGGAATGTTTTGAAGACCCAAAATCAGATGAAACACACTTTTTTTATGAACCAATTTATATTAAGGTGTTCCAAATTGTAACAAATTTGGAAAAAATAAATACAAAAATTATAAAAATAATTATCATAAACATACCGCCTCCTCAGCAGCTCTCTTGTAGGACTTGACCTTCAGCTGGAGTTTGTCCACCAGATCCTGAAGACGTGCCAGATTCTTACGGTCTTCCTCAGTCTGTAAAAATGGTACACAGTGAATGTGTGAAAATTATATTTATGGTATAAAAACAAAGACATTTATTTGTTGGTGAGAGTAAGTGACCTGGTAGGTGAGCTCCTTGATGCGTCTCTCATATTTACGGACTCCTTTCACAGACTCGCTCGCCTTTCTCTGTTCCAGCTCCACCTCATTTTCCAGCTCTCTCACCTAAGAGATGTGCAAGATGGTTAGCTAATCAAATCAAATAAGTATTTAAATTACAAGAAAATAAATATGTTTATATAAACATCAGCAGCTTACCCTGGCTTCCAGTTTCTGGACCTGCTTCTTGCCTCCCTTCATGGCGATCTGCTCAGCTTCATCCAGACGGTGCTGCAGGTCCTTGATGGTCTGCTCCATGTTCTTCTTCATGCGCTCCAGATGAGCGCTGGTGTCCTGCTCCTTCTTCAGCTCTTCTGCCATCATGGCAGCATCAGTGATGGCCTTCTTGGCTTTTTCCTCAGCGTTCCTGCACTCCTGCACTGCCTCCTCAACCTCAGTCTGAAGCTGAGTATTATCTCCCTCCAGCTTCTTCTTCTGATTCAGCAGGCTGGTGTTCTACACATAGACAATATTGACATTCATATAGTCTCTAGATGATATTGTGAGGGTTTACTGGTGTGTATCTAGTACAGATGTGTCATACCTGAGAATGCAGGAGCTGGACTCTCTCACTGACGTCCAGCAGTTCCTGCTCAGCCAGTTTCCTTCCTCTCTCAGTCTGTTCCACCAGAGATCTCAGCTCATCCAGTTCAGCCTGCAGCAGATTGTTGCGTCTCTCCACGATGGCGATGTTCTCTTTGAGATCATCATTACCACGCAGAGCGTCATCCAGCTGCAGTTGGGCATCCTGTAACGGACACATTTTTCATATGAATAGACTGCAGAACTTTATAAGATTTCATTTTGCTTTACAAATTGTTGGTAAAACATACCTTGAGATGTCCATGAAGACCCTTGAGTTGCTTCTGGGCTTCTGATGCCTGTCTGTTAGCCTGGCTGAGCTGAATCTCCATCTCATTGAGGTCTCCCTCCATCTTCTTCTTCAGTCTGAGAGCTTCATTCCTGCTGCGAGTCTCTGATTCCAGTGAGCTCTGCAGAGTATCAACCATTCTCTGCTGGTTCCTCTTGGCTTGCTCCATCTCTTCATCTTTCTCAGTCAGCTTACGTTCAATATCAGCTTTGATCTGATTAAACTCTAGTTGGGCCCTCAGGATCTTACCTTCCTCATGTTCAAGAGAACCCTGTCAGTTAATGAGAAATTTTTAATCAAGAAGACTTCTCTGGTTCAACATCTTAAATATCAAGTATCTAATGGCAACATAAATTTTACATTACACAATCAATATACCTCAGCCTCTTCCAAAGCTGCTTGAATTTCAGCTTTCTCCTGCTCCAGCTGCTTACGAACTTTCTCTAGTTCATGAATGTTCTTTCCACTTTCACCAATTTGTTCAGTGAGATCAGCGATCTCCTCTGTTTAATATGCAAGGTAATAATGGTTAATACACAAAAAGTCTAGATAAATATTCCATTTATGTGACGTAAAACCTTTGAGTGAAATTTCACCTTGGAGGTTCTTGTTTTCTCTCTTTATGGTCTCCAGATGATCCAGCGACTCCTCGTAAGAGTTCTTCAGTTTGAAGAGTTCAGTGCTCAGAGATCTGGCCTCCTTCTGGGAGCTTTCCAGCTCACTCTGAGACTCCTCATATTTCTGCTTCCATTCAGCCAGGACCTTGTTCAATAGATTATTTGATTAGCTACCATAGGAGCTTGATGAATACTGAAAGATTATTTATCCACAGAGTAAGTGTGTTTAATTCACCTTGTCAAAGTTTCTTTGCTTCTTGTCCAGAGCAGCGGCAGCAGCATTGGATCTCTCCACATCCACCATGAGATCTTCAATCTCATTCTGCAGCCTGTGTTTGGTCTTCTCCAGTGAGGAGCATTTGGCATTGACGGCTTCCACAGCTTCTTCTGCATCTTGCAGACGCTGAGCCAGCTTCTTCCTGAAAATAGTCGAGGGAATCATTACTTTACAGTAATTTTTAGTAATTTTAGGTTTGTAGGTGTTTCCTATTTCTTACTTGGCATCCTCCAGCTCCTCAGTCCTCTGGATGGCATCAGTTTCATACTTGGTTCTCCACTGAGCCACCTCAGAGTTTGCCTTGGACAGACTCCGCTGCAGCTCAGCTTTAGCTTCCTGCTCCTCCTCAAACTGCTCCCTCAGCAGATCAGAGTCATGACGAGCAGATTGAACTGCATGGGCCAGGGCATTCTTAGCCTATGAGGATTGAAAATATCCTGTCAACTGTGCATAAAAATGCAATGGAAAAGTTAGTAATAAATATCTAAAAATAAAACAAACCTTGACTTCCTCCTCTAGTTGTCTCTTAAGGTCCTCAATCTGCTGGGTGTAGGACTGCTTGCCTCTTGTTAGCTGTGAGACCAAGGAATCCTTTTCTTCCAGCTGTCTAGAAAGCTCCCCTAGATACAAGTATAACTATTGCATTACAGAAAGCGTGCGTGATTTGGGGTATTTATCTAACAATACATGATAAAATAATCTTAAGTAAATACCATTCTCAGTTTGTAGCTTAGCTTTTTGCATGGTAAAGTCATTGATGCTGCGTTGTCCTTCTTCATATTTTGTTCTGTATTCTGACATCTGGTCTTCAAGGGTCCTGCACATTTTCTCCAGGTTTGCCTGCATATATATATATATATAATTAATCAAATTGAAGAAACTTAAAGCGTAATTCTTGGGGACACCTGAAGCGATGAAAAGCAATAAAAAATGTCTAACATGAAGACAAGAATTTATCACCTTGGCCTTAGCAAGCTGCTCCATGTTGGAGACCACATCGTCCAGTTCCAGTCTGAGTTCACTCTTCTCTTTCTCCAGCTTCTGCTTCACTCTCTGAAGGTTGTCAATCTGTTCTCCCAGATCAGCCACACTGTCGGCATGTTTCTTCCTCAGTGTAGCAGCGGTAGCTTCATGTTGTAGAGTGGACTCTTCAAGATCTCTACGCAGCTTCTGGAACTCAGCTTCACGTTTCTTGTTCATCTCAATCTGGGCAGCAGTGGCTCCACCAGCCTCCTCCAGCCTCTCACTGATCTCCTCCAGTTCTCTGGACAGATCAGCTCTCTGTTTCTCAACTTTGGCTCGAGCGGCTCTCTCAGCCTCCAGCTCTTCCTCAAGCTCTTCAATGCGAGCCTGGTAATGTGAGGAAAACCAACATTACAGCTAGCATTCTTAACGGTTCAACTATCCAACTTTTAAAGAATCATCAAGTTTACCTGCAACTCCTTCAGTTTCTTCTGAAGTTGGGCTGCCATTGCCTGCTCATCTTCAATCTTGCTACTGAGTTGACTGATCTCAAAATCTTTCCTGTGTTTCAGAATGTTTTAAGTTTAAACGCCATATAAGCAACAATGGCTATATCCATGGCTCCATTAACAGCATAATTTCAATACATCATTTACAATAATATATGATTTCTTAAGAAGCAGTAACTTTTACGAAAATATGTAAGTAACAAGAATAGTACTGATAAAGTACAACACACTTTTTAATCCTTTCTTCCAGTTGTTGTTTGTCATTTTCCAGGTCCATCAAACTCTCTTGGGTCAACTTTAAGTCTCCCTCAAGCTTCCTCTTAGCTCTCTCCAGATCCATACGAAGTTTCTTTTCCTGTTCCAGGGAACCTTCAAGCTGGAACAACAAAACAAAGTATTTTATTGAGCAAATATTTCATGGTTCATTCACATCAGAAATGTCAACAAACTACTCACATCATCCACTTGTTGCTCCAGCTTGGCTTTGGCTTTGGTGAGTGTGTTGACTTTGTCTTCCTCACTCTGGAGATCATCCAGCGTTTGCTGATGGGCCTCCTGCAGAGCTTTCTTCTCCTTGGTCAGCTTAGCAATGATCTCATCCAAAGCTGCCATCTCTTCTGTCAGGTTTTTAACCTGTAGATTCATGCCATTGTATCAAGAAACTCTTAACGCACCATTTTTGCATCTCTAACATGTTCAGAGTTGAAAACAGACCTTGTTCTCAGTTGCATGTTTCTCTTTCTCCACTTTGGCCAGAGTGAGCTCAAGATCATCAATGTCCTTCTTGAGCTCAGAACATTCATCCTCCAGCTTCCGTTTCTTGGCAGTCAACTCAGCATTCATTTCTTCTTCATCTTCCAGTCTCTCTGTCATTTCTTTGACTTTAGCTTCAAGCTGGATCTTGTTTTTGATCAGACCCTCGCATCTCTCCTCAGCATCGCAAAGATTGTCTTGCTCCTGTTTATTTAGAGATTTTTAAAATAATAATTTTATCTGCATATCTTTAAAAACCTTTAGTCATTAATATGAACACAATCACAAACTCATCAAAATCGTTTAAACTCACAGCTTGAACTTGAAGTTGTAGGTCGTTCTTCTCTTGGAGAAGAGTAACCATCTTTTCTTCAAGCTCCTTTCTGCGGGCTTCGGATTTGGCGTAAGCCTCCTTCAACTTCAGGAATTCTTCCTTCATGTTGGCCATTTCTTTCTCCGCTTCAGCAGATCTCAGAAGAGGCTTGATCTTGAAATACAGCTTCATCCAGGGCCAATTCTTGACACCCATGAAGGCACGCACGTTCCACTGGATCACCAACAAAGAATCTCTGCAATATAATGGTACACGTTAATATTTTAAAACCAATTAATACTGTTAATCTCAAATTCATTGAGTGTCTGATTTCTAACCTGCGCTCAACAATCTTCTGGAACTCAATTCTTGAGAGAATACCACGAGCTCTTGCTTGAATCCCAGTAATGATGAGAGCAAGACGGTCATCTCTCATCTCTTCAAGAGTACCCAGCAGACCAGCCTTGAAGAACACCTTCAGAGAAATATTTGATATTTGATCAAATGAGAAAAGAGAGAGTGGCAAATCGTGTGAAAATCGGTTTGATCCAGACCATTTTTAAACATGTTCATTCATACCTTAGTATGGCCAAACTTGTACTGGTTGTGATCAATGTCCAGAGATCCCAGTAGTTTTTCTGCTCCTTTCCTGCTGTCAATAAACTGTCCCTCAGGGATAGCAGCAGGGTTTAGGATGCGGTATCTGTCACAGTCAGAGTATTAATTGAAATAAATTAATGCAGTTTCTTATCAATTATTTTGAATATACTGTACATATTTTACCCACATGTTACCCATTGTACATATGATGATTAAAGAAAAACATTAAAGAGAATCTGCAATCCAAATTAAATATACCTCTGCTTGAAATCTCCATACAGGATCCTGTTGGGGAATCCCTTTCTGCAGATTCTGATGCCCTCCAGCACACCGTTACAGCGCAGCTGGTGCATGACCAGAGGATTCTCCATCGCCCCAGGAGTCTTAGTCTCATTGGGGATGATGCAGCGCACAAAGTGAGGGTGAGTTGACCTCAAGTTGGTCATCAGCTTGTTCAGGTTCTCCTGTGGATAGATGTTATCCATCACTCATCCCATATACATTTAGGTTGTAGTCCTTGTTTTAAGATATTAAGAAACCAAGTCATATTAAAATATTAGTTTCATTATGACTCTGTATAAAAGGCACTCTATATGTTACCCTGTGAAGGGCAGATACTGTCTGGAAAGAAGAGCCCTTTTTCTTCTTCTCCTTTCCTTTGCCACCTCCTCCGCCGCCCTCCGCTGGTGTTACAAAAAATATGTATGAAAAATCTCAAAAAAATAAAAAAATCTTGTTTCTACGATTCTTTCTCATTTTTCTGCAACACACCTGAGTCAGCACCAGCATATCCAGCAAACAGGTTCGACAGCAGTTTCATGGTGGATTTCTGATAGAGGCCAACAACCGTCTCATTTAGAGGGTCCTTGTTCTTCACCAGCCAGTTATTGATGTTGTAGTCCACAGTGCCAGCGTAGTGAACCAGGGAGAAATGCGCCTCTGGTTTACCCTTGACAATCCTGGGCTTCTGGAAGTTGTTGGATTTCCCCAAATGGTTGTCATAAAGCTTAGCTTTGAATGTTGCATCACTGGCTTTAGGGAACATGCACTCCTCTTCAAGGATGGACATGATACCCATGGGCTAAAATGAACAGAAATGAAATTATCTAAACAGCTTTATTGGACCAATACCTGAGATCTCTCAAATTTAAAAGCATACCTTTTCAATGAGATCAATACAAGCCTGTAAGTCCATGCCAAAGTCAATGAACTCCCACTCAATGCCCTCCTTCTTGTATTCCTCTTGCTCCAGCACAAACATGTGGTGGTTGAAGAACTGCTGCAGCTTCTCATTAGTGAAGTTGATGCACAGCTGCTCAAAGGTGTTGAACTGCAGGTGGAATATGTTAATATTCAGATATACTCCCAATGGCAAAGTAACAAAAAACTGAAGTTATTGAATAACAGTAATCAGTAGATGTAATCTTACATCAAAGATCTCAAATCCAGCAATGTCCAGCACACCAATGAAGTACTGACGAGGCTGTTTGGTGTCCAGGGATTGGTTGATTCTCACAACCATCCAGAGGAACATCTTCTCGTACACAGATTTGGAAAGAGCTCCAATAGCATAGTACACCTATCCAATATAATACATTAAAATTCTATAGAAAAACTTGTGTTTTTTAATGGTTATATTAATGGTGTAGGGATGTTAAGTAGTAGTCTCCACCTGCTGGACATTCTGTCCCTTGGTGACCCACTCATTCCCTACTTTGACTCTTGGGTGGCACAGAGCCTTGATGAGATCAGCAGAGTTCAGGCCCATCAGATAAGCTGACTTATCAGCATCTGTTGTTCCCAAAATAGAATAAGAATAGAATGGTTGATGTCAAAGAATCTTCCATTTGTCCACAAGCACACACATTCATGAGTATAGAAACCCATTGTCAATGCTTGCCTATGAAATTGTATCAATTAAATAGCTTTGTTACTCAAAAACTACATTGTATATTAATAATGTGGTGGTAATTTCAGGTTAGGCACACATGCACACCTTATACCAAGTATAGTTGTATATTCATTATATATATAATTTCAGTGTTTTCTCCTAATACTGACCCTCAGTCCCATCAGCCTCTGCCTGTTCCTCTCGTTGCTTCTGCTTGAACTTCATGTTCCCGTAGTGCATGATGGCACCAATCAGCTTGTAGATGCTGTTCTTCTCCTCTTGGGTGAAGCCCAACACATCAAACGCTTCCTGTAGCAAATATAATGTCTCTACTAATTAACTGCATTTCATTGCATGTTATGCAAACTTGATTTCCAAAGTTTGAGAAGTCTGTATCTTGAGATTTATAGATGTTTTGGATAACGCACATCTGTAGCCATCAACTCGTCAGCATCATCAATAGAGGCCACTTGCGTCTCTCCTTGAGAAATGAAGGCGTAATCGTATGGGTTCGCTGTGATCAGCAGCATCTCTGAGAGGATGAAATTATATTTTACAACTTTACCTCTCATCACTTGCAGTTTTGTTGCCAAAGTTGTGATTTTGCTTACCCAGAAGTTCTGGTTTTCTCTGAGACAGGATCTGGTAGAAGATGTGGTAGTCTCTCTCAGCTTTGAGCTGGAAAGTCACACGGGATTTCTCTAACAGATCTGTTTGTAGAAATGTAGAAATTAAGCTCTTACCATCGGCATCTTACCATCATTTTTCGAAATGGAAAAGTTGCTAAGGATTTACAAAGGAAAATGTTTTTCTTACAAGTCTCAATATCAGCAGAAGCAAGCTTTCCACTGGCAGCAAAGTGAATGCGAATGAACTTGCCCTGTTTAAGAAAAACAACTAAATGTCATTCTATTTGTATCATATCAGCATATTTTACGGTGTTCAACGAGCTCAACAAACTGCAAATGAAAAAACGCATGCAATTTTTCATCAGTTTGACAACACATGCTGCAAACTCACCGAAACAAGTGACAAACCTGGCAGGGACATGCTTATCAATGTCTACTCTGAAAGGTGAGATTTGTGTTTATTTTAACATCCTGATCATATGATGATTCCTATGATTCTTATGATGGAAAATCTGTAAAAATCAAAATACTGAGAAAATCGCCTTTGAATTTGTCCAAATTAAGTCCTAGCAATGCTTATTACTAATCAGACATTAAGTTTTGATATATTTACAGTAGGAAATTTACAAAATATCTTCATGGAACATGATCTTTACTTAATATCCTTATGATTTTTGGCATAAAAGAAAAATCGATAATTTTGACCCATACTTATTTTTTTTGGGCTTTTGCTAAAAATATACCCCCGTGACTGCTTTTGTGCTCCAGGGTTACAAATAAGATTATGAAATACTCAATTACTGTAACTTATGAATATTAACCATGGTAACCACAAATTAACCCTGGTTTTGCTACACTAACCATAGCTTACCCATGGTATTTGTACAGCTGTGTTTATATAAAATAGTAACCAATACAACAAAAAAACATGGTTACTATACTTTTACTATAATAAAACAACCAATTTTTACTATAATAAAACAACCAATTTTTACTATAATAAAACAACAATTTTTACTATAATAAAACAACCAATTTTTACTATAATAAAACCACCAATTTTTACTATAATAAAACAACCAATTTTACTATAAACCATTTATATAAAACAACCAATTTTTACTATAATAAAACCACCAATTTTTACTATAATAAAACAACCAATTTTTACTATAATAAAACCACCAATTTTTACTATAATAAAACAACCAATTTTTACTATAATAAAACCACCAATTTTTACTATAATAAAACCACCAATTTTTACTATAATAAAACAACCAATTTTTATAAAGGGAAATTAGCCAGCTTACTGTACATGATGTTTCACACCCTTTAAAACACTGCCATTGTTGTGTGAGCTACTTGCAATGCTTTTCTGTATTTGGTTGTGTTTTAAATATTTGTTGAACATGTGTTGTCAAACTGATGAAGATGTTTTCTTAGTCTGCTGGTGCTTTGGTGGCCCGGGCATTGGTGGCCTAATGGTTATAGAGTTTGGCTTGTAACCCAAAGGTCGTGGGTTCGAGTCTCAGGTTTGGCAGGGATTGTAATTGGGTAGAGTTAATGACCAGCACTCTCTTCCACCTTAAATGCCACGACTGAGGTGAGACCCTTGAGCAAGGCATCAAACCCCCAACTGCTCCTCAGGCGCATCAGCAAAACTGGCTGCCAACTGTGTGTGTGTGTGTGTGTGTGTGTGTGTGATGGGTTAAATGTAGAGCACAAATTCTGAGTATGGGACACCATACTTGGTCACACATCACATCACTTTTTCTATTTGCATGTGTTTTCTTAAGTTGCAGCATATTGAACTGTAATATTTTGAAACTAAAGGCAGATAAAACTCACAAAGCGAGACGAGTTGTCATTTCTGATGGTCTTGGCATTCCCAAAAGCCTCCAGAGCAGGATTACACTGGATGATTTGATCCTCCAGAGTACCCTAGAAAACAGACAGATAAACTGCCGATGGTAAAGAACAGAACAGGGAATATTTTAGCTGATGTTGTAGAAATATTTTGTGTTTTAATTATGTTCAGACAAACAGTGAACAGGTCTGAAAATCACACAGCACTCGTACAGGACTTCTAAAACAAATTCTAGTAAAAGTAAGATTGTACCCTGAAAGTATAAACTAGGTAATTAAAATCAATTGTTACTTCACATCCCTGATCAAGATCAGTGCATGGATTTGTTTCTAACCTTCTTATCAGTCGTCTCCTTCTTGCCACTGCCAGCAGCAATGCTGGCGAAGTACTGAATGACTCTCTTGGTGTTCACAGTCTTTCCAGCACCAGATTCTCCACTGTCAACATAAACCAGACTTAGAAATCTATTAAGAACTCATTCATAATGTAACAAATAAACTCCAAAAAAAATCATCTAATTAAACACAAAGGCTTACGTGATAAGAATGGACTGGTTTTCTCTGTCTGTAAAAGCAAAAATAAATGGTAATGCATGAACATTTAATTGATTTTCACTAGTTTCTGACATATAGCTTGTGCTGGTTTTGTACTGTCATGTAGATGCACCTGACAGCATGTATTGGTAGGCGTTGTCAGAGATGGAGAAGATGTGAGGAGGAGCTTCACTCCTCTTCTTTCCTCTGTAGGCAAGGACAACTTCCTGGTTGTACACCGGGAGCCACTTGTAGGGGTTCACAGTGACACAGAAGAGCCCAGAGTAGGTCTGTAAGAGATCCACAGCAAGTTTAGATCGGCTCATATGTGATGAGGTGAATGTGTGAGTGTTTTAAGACTTCGCTCACGTAGATCATCCAGGCTGCGTAACGCTCTTTGAGATTAAACAGCACAGCGGGCTCGTGCAGGAAGGTGAACATCGCCATGTCCTCAATTTTATCAAACTTTGGCGGGTTCTGAGGATGAACATCAGCCTCCTTCACAGTTACTGTCTGTGGATAACATCAGTGAAAATAGTGTCAGTGCATTGTAAATACAATTGATCTGTTAATTCGTTCTCTTTATGGAGAGGCTCACGTTAACAAAATTTAATTAGTTAAATCATCCCGCCCTTATTCTAAACACATCACTGAGCTCATTACGACACGTCTTTTAAAGTACAGAAATATGAACTTACCGTTCCCTTTGAAGTCTCACAGGTGATTTTATCACCATCTCGACTGACAATAGATGCTTTAAGATACTCCTCTGCGGCATCGGGAACGAAACATTCTTTCTTCATGTCAAAGGGGCGAGTTTGGGCCTCCAGACGCTCTATGTCCGACTTCCTGAGGTACGGAGCCGCAGGGCCAAACTCTGCCATCGCTGCATCCCCCATCTTTCACTCTGCTCACAAGAGCATACACAAGAGATGTTTTACATAGGAGTCTATTTAAGATGCATAAAAATAATTAAAGAAGAAAAAAAAAAAATTCAGTTTGAAATGCTAAAATCAGATCTAGTGTAGAAGACAGTCAGTTATAGATATAGACACTTGCTCTACACTTATTCAGACATTTATAATATGTGGCACCAAATGTGGGTCACTTACCTTTGTACTTCACCTCTTCAGAGACTGATGGTTTACTGTCCTAAAGACCCAAACACAAAATAAAACAGAATTGATTAACATCAAGCATTATCTCCTTTATAGTCAATAATGAGCAAAAGTGCCTCCTAAACAACATCCCTCTGTGCCTGATACCTAATCTACACCAAAGGCATTACTAGTGAGACCAGGCTGTCATAAAGTCTGAGGCATCTCTGATTGCTTACCGGTTGATGTACAATAGAAAACCTGTCTGAAGTCATTGACTCTCCACCCCTTTTTATAATGATAGAGGTGCTCTAAATATGGTTGCAGGAATTTTCTGAAGCATGTCCGTGTCTCAGTTTGGTAAGGATACATGATAGTCTGGGTGTCTGCTGGAGGAGGAGGCACCTTTATTTTGTAATTCATGCCAGTAAGGAACAATATGCTTTGCCATGATATGTACTTCCATTGAACTCGCTTGCTTTTCAAATGCTATTTTTTAAGGTGAGTGAATTCAGGAGAAGATTTTGGCTGCTGGCACAAATGGTGGAATGTGAAATACACTGAAAAGTTTCTGCTCACTACCAAAAAATAAATACATTTTTGTCTAGTTTTCCATTAAACATTCCTAAAACAAGGCATATTTACTTGAGACGCATAATGAAATTAGATTTTATGTTTTGTTTTTGCTTTTTATAGTACTTTTTAAAAAGTAAATGCCAATGGGGTGAAGTATTATTTTTCTTACCCCATACCATTTTTTTTTTATTGTTTTAAGGAAAAACCAGTACAATTTTGATGCATTCCAAACACTTTCAGTTAGCTTTTCAAGTAAATGTATCTTTATTCAAGAATTTTTAGGTTTTTTTTTTTTTGTTTGCACTGGACAACAAGACAAAAATACTAAGAAAATAATGTTTGCATTTTTTTTTTTTTACCATTGCACCTATGAACAAAGTGCTAATCTCAGTTCTTTGGATTAAAAAGGAGAATGGTTTTTACATCAGTTGGCAGGTGTTCGCTCAAAAAAGAATGCATCTCATTGTTTGTATCAACTGATCTGTACCTTGCTCAAGGACAAGCCAAGTGTCATTTCACTCTGTCCATCATAGATGCTTTTTATCCGCCCGAGCAGCCGCAGCTGAATCTATAAGGACAAGGTCAGTTTCCAGCTGGCGCGATTGCTTCACTCAGGCCTCATCGCTGACACGCCATTGTTCCTTTGCCTTCACACTTGAAGACAAAGATAACCTGTGAAATTCTTGCTGGGTGCTTCTAAATTGATTGAGAAGAACAGCTTGTGTGATCTCTAATACCAGCATCCATATATGTATGTCCACAGCAGGCCGATGTCACTGCCCAAGTTAATAAATGTATACACATCTCCTCAATGTGAACTTGGAGCAATGCCTATTTTGTCCAATTCTTAGCTTCTTTTAATATCAGCTGCATCAGAGTTACTAGAAAATTGGTCACTCAACTAGACACAATCAACCAATGCTGGTGCATTATTTTCACACTTTATTATTGAGTGTTTAGTTGCCAAATGTTGGTCGTTGGTTGAGTTCAGATGTGTAAAGGCTCTGCATAAAGTGCATCTTCATTCAGATTTCACTTTACAGTGTCCAACATTGAACACTGTTAATTGCTTGAATGGATAGTCCACTTACCCTCATCTTATTTCCATCTGTGGAAAACGAAAGAACGTATTTAGAAGTACAACATTGGACAAAACACTGAAACATTCTTAAAACGTTTAAAGAGAAAAAAGGATGTCAAGTTTGAACCATACAAGGGTGAGTTAAAGCTGGAAGGATTGTCATTTTTGGGAAAACGATCTCTACTACTGAACTAATGAGCTCTATAATCAGCTCTTTAAAGACATGTATACTACACAGCTTGCATTGTTTGCACTGAAACATATGGAGGTCTGTGACAGACTGTCAGTCATCCTCTTTACACCGTCTTTTTTGTTGTTCCACATTGTTTCCTTCCCATTGTCCTTGAGTACAAAGATAACCCTGTGAAATTCCTACTGAGCCTCTGACGAAATGGGAGTAACTGATGAGCGACACTGAGAACACATAAAGCAGATTCCTCGATTGCAAAGGTCTCCAAGCGCATAAATAAACGTCAAGTGGTACATGTTGGCACCCTTGCAAACCATATACATACTACTTAAGTTACATGCCCAACTCAGGCAAAACAATGCCGTCACAAGACAAGTGTTTATTATTAACCGACATGCAGCATTATATTGTGAGATGAAGCTTAAAGACAAACAGAGGAAATGGTCATTGTTTCCTTGGAATAAGTATTTATTCAGTTTGCATAAAGAAAAATTATGGTAACACTTTATTTTAAAGTCCTGTACTTATTATAGTATACTACATACTAGTAATAGCGAAGTACTAACCCTGAACCTAAACCTAACCCATGTAGTTACTTTATATTATCCAATACTTTCTTAGGTTTAAATAAAGGTTAATGCATGGACTGTAAAATAAAGTGCAACCAAAAATGAGTTCATTTAAGCAAATGAACAAAGATCAGTTCATATAAAATAAAATGTTCATGTGTTTTATTCTCGTTATACACCCGTTACTGGATGTCTGAAGGGGTCAACCCTTTTGTTACTTTTGGAGGTGTTTAATATATTTATTGTTTCATTTGTTTTGCAGGTCTGAAGTTTTATGCACTTGGAAGAAATGAAGATGCTTATCATAGTAGATGTTTTCAGCTTTATCTGACAATGATTTCTTTTAGTTTTAATAAGACACACTTTTGTCAGTGAGAGATGCATCCTTCATATTATTCAGTGAACAAACAGGGGAAGACACCATGATTCTCCAACCATCTACAAAATATTTATGATTCAAAAGATTAATTTATGCTTGAAAGATTCAATGATGTGGTAGGTGCCTTTTTTTTTCTCGAAGAAAATATAGCAAATGTTAAGTGTATTTTGTAAGCATATGTACATAATGTCAGTCAGGTAAAGTAATAATTATGCAAGTAATGAAATGCATGACATTTTATTATAAAAGCTTGGCAGTTTAACCACTATAATGAATTGGAAGTTAACTTTAGTGAATTCATCATATGCATTGAATCGGTAAAGTAATGCAAAAGGAATGCACTGCCAACAATCAGTTTCTTAATTGGTACATTTTTCAATTTGAATTTCAGGAAAAAGATGATTAAAAAAGTGCATAAATTATATTTACATTCATTTAATCTTATTTAGATTTTAGCGATGGCCAGTTGTTCAGGTTTACTTTGATTCTATGGATTTCTGTGTACATTTACTGATAGTGATTAAAACACAAGTTGGAGCATCTCAATTAATTTGTCTATAATTCCAGCTGGTAATCACTACCGTGCCATCATTGTATTTTTCCATAAAGTTAAACTTAAATAGTGTTGAACACCAATAATCTCTAATACTCGCATGTCGCATCACATTGCATATTGCAATTCAAATGCATCTGGTCAGTGGGTAAATTTGTAAAGATAAACCCATTTAAATCAAAATACATTTTGAATAATTTATCCAATAAACAACTTATGTGAAATCAATGAATGTAAATGTATTCATGTGTACATGATTTTCTCTAAATAGCCTGTATGTTCCCATGAATAGAAAAGTGCCTGCCAAATATCAAATAATGCACAGACCACAGGGAAGTTTTAATTTGCACGCTTTATTCTACAGGAATTAATGTCTGGACGTCAAGAAGCACAGAGTCAAACCAAACAAGCGTCTCAGAAAAATGACCGCTTCAAATCTTCATCGTGTAATCACTTCACTAATAAGTTTGATTTGTTTATTATTTCGAGAAGTTATACAGCAGAGGTCGCCAACCTATTGATTGCGAAAGACTGGTCGTTCGATATCATTATCATTGTCCCAGAAGCTCCAGAATGTAATATAAAAATAAGTAGAAATACATTTCATTCCTCTAGTCTTTGTGCTGTATTGTATTTATTTTGAAGTTATTTTCTGGATCTTCTGTGACAGTGATAAATAAAATACATCACATAGAGAGAGTGAATTTCCATTCATGTGTTTTAAGTCAGACCTGTATGTTCTTAAATCTTGAAATTATAAACTCTAATTCAAATCAAAAATGTGTTTGGATCATGATTCAAATTTGGCACATTTGACACGTTTGCTTGTTATAGAGCATATTAACATTAGGTAAAATTGCTAGTTTAAAAAAAAACGGGAATGAAGCATCATGATCAGTGCATCACTAATTAAAATGATAAATAAAAGGTCTCAAATTGGAAAGACAATCTGGGCTCTTTTTCAATCAGTTCTTCAATAGGTAGATCTCATCTTTCATAAAGGCTGAGATCAAGGATTTTGTGTTTAAAAAGGTTGGTGACCACTGTTCTAGTGTATAACTGGAGAAACTAGACCTGGTACATCTACACATCCAATAAACCTCAGCCTCTTCCAAAGCTGCTCGAATTTCAGCTTTCTCCTGCTCCAACTGCTTACGAACTTTCTCTAGTTCATGAATGTTCTTTCCACTTTCACCAATTTGACGCTGAGCAAGCTTCTTCCTTCATGAATAAACAGAATCAGTCAAATGTGTGTATGGTATACTACATGGAAAACCCAAATATTTCCTGTTCATACTTAGCTTCCTCCAGCTCCTCAATCCTCTGGATGGCATCGGTTCCATACTTGAAACTGCTCCCTCAGCAGATCAGCTTCATGAGGAGCATACTGAACTGCATCAGCAAGGGCGTTCTTAGCCTACAAGATATTAAAAATTAAAGTTTTCTGTTAAGGAGAACGGCCCAAAGCTGTAGCGTAAGGCTCTAGTCTCTTTGAAGGAGTGTGGGTTTGAATCCCACTGCTCTTAGAAGAGCTTACTGAGTGACAGCAGTTCAGTGATTAAGGTGAATTAAAGGTGCTGTAGGGAACTTTTGTAAAAAAAAATATTTTTTACATATTTATTAAACATGTCATTATGTCCTGACAGTAGAATATGAGACAGATAATCTGTGAACAAATCAGGCTCCTCTGGCTCCTCCCAGTGTCCTATTGCCATTTGCAGAAACTCCATCGCTCCCGGTAAGAAACAACCAATCAGAGCTGCGCTCCGTAACTTTGTTTGTGTTCAAAATGTAGAAAAATGTATATAATAAGCGAGTACACCATGAATCAAGCAGTTCTGTTTATTAACCGCTAGAGCGTCAAAAGTTACCTACCGCAGCTTTAATGTTGCACTGTGTTACTCTAAACTTGAGGGTTCAAGTGCCAACCTCAGTTGTTTCTGGATTCATCAGAGGCTTAACATATTCATCAGATAACCATATAATTTGTGCAAAGTTAGAAAAGCTAAATAATATATATATGGACTGGGGAAAATGGGAAAACCTCTTCCAATTTTTTTTATTTTAGTGATATATCCAATTATTTTCTCATGAATCTGTTCCAACAGTTATTCCCCAAAATGATGTTCATCTAATGTAGTGAAGAAAATAAACAAGAGTTCAACTTGAATATACTCTGTCTCTTTAAAACTCAAAGGTGACACATTGAAGATGAAAAAGTGCAAATATTTAATAAAATGGTAAAATAAAATATATTTTAAAAAATTAGATTAAAGACTTTTTTTCTTGAGGCAAAAAAAAACCCTAACCCTAATTATATCATGCATATTTAAAGGTTATTAAAAGGTGCTTCAAGCCACAATCAGTAATTTCACCCTTGTTAATGAAGCAGTATTGCCATAAACCACGAGCAAATTTCATTATCAAACACACCACGACCACAGAAACACGAATATGAGGCGCATTACCTCTGACAGCCACCAAACCAGAAAATATTACTGCAAACGCTCCCCTAGAGCCAGTACAGTCAGAGATAATGGTTAAAAATCCATCATCGTGAATTACAGGTATTAGAATCTCATTATGATTCAAAACAATAATAATAAATGAAAAAAAGAAAGACTTCAGCTTGCTTGGTGACTAAATAGCTGCATATTACCTGTTCACAAGTTGAAAAGCTTGAGGGAAAGTTGAATGGCCGAAGCAGAGGATCCTCTCAACAGTGTGACCTTCCTCTCTTTTATAAAACCACTATCCATCTAAATAAGGGAGCTGGCGCACTGTTATGCCAAACTGCTGTTGTGTTTGGTTCAGCTGAGCTAGGGAGGGATAAGCATGGTTTTTTATACACACCAGTCATTCCACCACTACCAACAACATCCCAAAGACATATAACTTTTGGCATGTCTGCAACAAAAAGCGGCTGGAATGTAAAGTTGCATTCAAATTTGGGTATTTATGGAGTGATTTATCCAGGCACATGCAACTAAACAAGTTTGAAATGTGATCTGTGAGACAATGGGTTCAGATGGGTTGAAGGTCAATGAGCGACAGATGAAACGGTTCCTTGCATCATTGGCGCAGGATCATCTCCTCATTTGTCCTGGGGTACAAAGATAACCCTGTGAAATTCCTGGAAAGTGACGCCCGTTGATAGAGAATTTTGGGCCGCAGACAGTAGCACGTCCATTTATGTAACACTGTGGAGCGTCTCACTGAAAGACGGATATAAAGGAAGAGTGATGGACCACTTTGGTGTATTGTAGTGGTGAAACTAAAGCAGTGATGGCCTTGCTGTGATATCCTGTGCATGCTTTCACCATCACAAGACAAGCGAGACAAATGAGGTATCGTCTTTCTGTCGGGTCAAACGTTTGGTGGCCTGCCCAGTTCTGCTGTTTACGTGCCCCCGTCATAGTGTAAATTATCTTGGAGGTTAAATTTTATAAAACACACTTGCCATTTTTATTCTTATCTAGTTGATCTTATAGAAACCACTCATTGGGAAAGAAGTGTTTGTATCAAGGCTATTATTGTAGCTCAGTGTTTGTCAACAGTCAAGTATGGTTTCAACCAATGCATTGGACGTTTTTATTGTGCATACATTCATCTCATCTACAACCGAACCCTCAGAGACTCCTAATCTCCCGGGAAGAATCTCCTAAAAACGATTAGTCGATTGGGATTGACAGTACGAGAGAGGACACAAGCAGCCCGCTGTCTGGGAATCATAATGGTAATTCAATAGAGCTACGATGCCAAATTAAATCACTTTGTGTCTTTAGGAGTACACTACATTTGATATTGTGTAATGTTATACTGAAATGGATTCGTATTTAGGGTTCCCATACATTTCAACCAATGACTTAAGACTATTTCCAATATAACATCACTCACAAAGAGCAATTTCTGCTCATGACAAGAAAATCACTAGCATTTCGTAACACATTGCCAAGACAAGGATTTTAATATATTTCCTGGTTTGAAATCCATGAACCTTGGAATTGTTGTTGTATATAGGGGGAAAAAAAATTGATTGATATGCTTTTTTAAATATTATTTGTGTTAACATTTGGGGGCGCTGTAGTGACGCTCTACAGGACGAACATAGACTGACCTTTTTGACTTGATTTCAGAATCAGGAGGAGTTTTCCAGAGAGTTTTCAATGGCTTCGTCTCATGAGCTCACCAACAAAAACTGAAGAGCCAAAAATACACCATCCATCAAAACACTGATAGACCAGAGGTACAACAATACATGTCTACACCAGTGTCCAAACACACTTCCAAAGAACACACTCACTTCTAATAATCACTGTGGTTTTACCAGATTTTATTTGTTATTAGACTTGGTTAAAGATTTAGTAATAAAGAAATAAGGGATGCAATCAATCAGCATCATTAAAGGATAAAATAATCCTCAGCGATGCGTCGATCAGTCCTGCAGAGATCTTCTGGGCGCACCATTCTTAGCATCAATGAGTTAAAGTACTTAGAGAACCAATCCCATCTGGAGTGAACACTTAAGCCTGTTCTGAAAGGGATAAATATGTTTCTAAACGACCTGTCATTTTGAGCCCTTATCTCATATTGGTCTAATATATTACTAATAAGTCACTGAATGCTACTTGGGTCAGATAATGCTTTATTAAGAGTGTATGCCCTTGTTTGCAGACTCAGTAGATGCACTTCTGTACCCTTCACACATGTGCCATGACTCCACCAACACGTGTTAGGAATGACTGGACTCCGAGGTCAGTCCCTCAGGATTTGTGGTTGAAGAGTGAAGGCTAGGTCTCTGGGTTGGGCGTAGCCAGAAGAGGAACGTTATCCCTACTGTTCTCCATCAGCCAGTGTCTGTGGAAGAGGTTTGCGTTTGCTCTCCGGGAGAAGAAGGATGTAGTGATTACACCGATTCATGAGAGGAGAACTGAGACGGCCAACGCATCCCAAAGCCATGACCGCTCCCACACCACTACCTCTGTGGACACAAGAATGGGACATTAAAACCACCTTCATAATGTGTTTTTTTTACGAAATCTACTGACTAAGTGGAAATATCACCCATTTACTGGTTGAAGAAAAGAGGAAGCATTACTTGCCTTTAAGTTGTTGTCAATGTTAGTTTCCAAGTTGGAAATTGGAAATTAATTGCCTCTCCAGTTAGGAAAACTCAGATGATCTTGATTCCGGAGTTTTAGAATTTGGCAAGATATAAACTATGCCAAAGAGAACCATTGCTGTACTGATTGTTAAGTTGTTAGAAGTCATTTGGAAAAAAAGTTAGCAAAAATAAGGCAAGATACATAGGGTAAAAAATGTTAACTAATAGATATACTTATATTATTAAATGCATGATTACATTAAGACATGCAAACAATTTTATGAAATGTTTAAATATGCAAATGAAGGATTGCATAAACTAAATACACTATCTTGCATAGATTTGAAAGTCGGTTTCACAGTTTTCCTTTGATTTTGACATTTGAGCTAAACGTTTTACAGAGATTGTTTTTTATTTCTTTTTTTATCATTCCATAAACTTACAAAATAAAATAAAAAAACACGCTCTGATGTGTGATGTACAGCGTGAGGAAGATGCCCAGGTTCAGACAGCGTCCTCAAAATAAAGCACACCTCCTTTACCTCCACACACACCAGCTCCCACTGACGACAGGAAGTCAGGACACAACAGACAGGAAGTCAGTTGTTGTTTGGGAGCGATATATATATAATTAAAAATAAAATTAAAAATATATAATAATATTTGAGTATGAAACACATTAAAAAAATAGTAAAACTTGACAGCAGAAGCAAAGTAAATATGCTGTGACATTCAAAATTGTTCATTTATGACCATGGAGTTTCTCTGATATAATAATAATAAAGGACAAATATTGCATGATTATTGCATTTTTCTATAAAACCCCATCTTTTGTGGTTTAAGACATTTTATTATAGATTTAGTTCAGACAAAAAAAGAGAAATCCATAGTGCTATCAACTAAAATTAAAAACTGTTAATTGGGAAAAACGTTAAATGTTTATATATATATATATATATATATATATATATATATATATATATATATATATATATATATATATATATATATATATATATATATACACACAGAATCTTATTTTATTTTGGTACTGTAAGTTAACATTTATTAAAGCTGAAACAAAAATATGAAAGGAAAAACTAAGGAAAATTATATGAATACTAAAATTAAATTACAATTCTAAGAAAAAAAATCAATTTGGTTAAATTAGATGTAATTAAAATTAAATAATAATAATAAATATATTCTAGTAAAAACTTTTGCATGTTTGGCACACTTAAATGTTTCAGATCATCAAACAAATGTAAATATGAGAGAACACAACATGCAGTTTTTATTATTAAGGGAAAACTAAATCCAAAACTACATTGATTTGTGTGAAGAGGTGTTTGTTGAACCCGTGTTCAGTCACACCCCTGTATATGATAGCTATAGATAGATAGATAGATAGATAGTATTTAACAACAGAGATGACTAATCTCTAACAGACAGCCAGACAGAGACATAATTGGTATTTAGAGCTAGAGAATAAAAGAGATTTCAACTTCAGATGAAAACGAGCAAATTAAAGCATAACATGAATGAGTAACATTAAAGAATAAAGATCAAAAGTAAATAAAAAAACATCAAAGAGGAGTGAAATGATGGAATGAATAGAAGGAAAGGATTGGAGGGATGCAAGAGTTACAAGTGGAGTTATAGAGAGAACATGAATGCGTTTATGCAAATGAGCGGGTCTTCTGAACATCATTCATGAGTCCTGATATTAAAATTACTTTATTTCTAAAAACCTGGATCTGGATCTTTACCTGCTACTGCAGATGAGCTCCAGCACATCCACACGGAAGAAGATGAAGATGTGTCCTGGACTGGATCTCACGCGTTGAATGACGGAAGCAGATCCGCGGCTCCGAGACGCGCACGGGGCGGAAAAACCGGCGAGTTTCGGAAACCGTCGGGAACTTTCGGAAATATTATTCAAAGACGCAGCTGCAGTACATCCACTCGGCCACACGGGGGGGGGCATTTATCACATCCAAATCATTTACTGTACTTCACACTCTGCAGCAGAGTACAGTACAGTGCAGTGGAGAAAAGGATTTGCATGAAGGTATAATATATTTATAATATTCAGGAGCAGTTTCCACGTTTCATTAACAGTTAATTAGTTTTGTATATTATTCACCATGGTGACTGTTTTCATAAGACAAAAATACCATGTTATTTTAACTTAGTGTTTTTTGTATGAGTTACAGTGACTCATATCAACTTAACTGTATTTATAAAAACTAGTTTGGGACTGCTATTTAATAGCCTTACTTTATAAGCTATTTATTCAGTATTAATCACATTCTTAACAGACTTAATATTTAGATTTTTTTTACAACTTTATATATATATATATATATATATATATATATATATATATAGTATTTAGTACAGTAGTATCACTATATATTGCATACAGTACAGACTAGAGAGTATTGATAAATGCATTATGAAATCTGCACAGTATGTGAATCTTCTGCATGATGAAATGCATCCTATAACGCCTGTCAAAAAAGTGAAGTATGCAACAAGGAACTCCTGCACAAATCCAGTTTTGTGTAAAATTAGTTCTACTCCGTGTGAAGTCAAATCAAGGGCAGTGCATTGTGGGATACAGTATCTCAAAGTGTGCTCTGGATGCCGAATCATTTTAGGTCATCTAGGTGTTGTATAAATGTAGATTAATATAACACCGTACACACAGGAATGAATCAATGATTTTATTTGGTGAAGCACAAATATGCAATGTCTCAATAAACACAAGCTCACGATAAATGAATAATGCAGAATGCTTTTAATTAGATGATGAAGCATAGCAAGTCACACTGTTTTATATCATCACCATCATCATATCTTATGCTATTCTGGTTCTACTATCTGATGCCATTATATTCGTCTAGCCTTGAATATCCCCCAAAAAAGCTATGATAGTATGATAAGCGATGCATGTTTTATTGAGTGATGCACACAGAAAGCATCAGGTGTTGAGAGTTCGGATCTCTGCCTGTTCTCTCGCTCGCTCTTGAGTAACACAGCCTCAGTTGAAACACACTCTTTCCTAACCCTGTGGCCAGATTTCAGGTCTGGGACCGCAGATTGCCCCACCGTCACACAGAATCCAGTTACAACACAAACATCAACAGTCGTGCCAATGAATGAAAGTGAGGGTCTGCTCCAGTGGATGTGCAGCGCAGGTTCAGCGTTATCAGCCGCAGTCATCTGCATCCCTACGAGATAACGCCGTGTCCTCAGCCTGCAGTGGAAGCCACAGGAAGACCGAACGGCTCTGTGCAATGATGCTATCACTATCACTGTCCCACAGGGGTGTTGAAATCTCACCCGTCCCACTGCCGCTCGGCCTGAGCTCCTCCACACAAACACCCGAGTCATCGCGTCCGTTTGAAGAGAGGAAAGATGACATTCTGCTATCGTGTTGTGCAATTCACAATCAATGCAAATCGGCCGAATAATCACATTAACCATTTCACCACGACTTGAAGACTGCATGAAGTCGTTTATTCGGATGTTTCCCTTTATACTTTTGATTTAAGTGCTAGTGATCACTCGGGGTAAGTTGTGACAGGCTCTGGGTTTATTAAAGTTTAATTGCACAAATCCATTTGATCTAGCGATGGTTTTGTGTCTTGTTTTTAAAAGACCAAGATCCAATTATTAGCTCAAAATTAAAATATATTTTAGAACACTGTCAGATAAAGTTAACTATAAACTGAATTTAGATTTTAAGTGAAACTGTTCATTTGTGATTGTGAAACAAATGAACAAATTAAATAACATTGGCCAAAAATATTTGACTTAAATATTATATCATATTGAATGGCTTCTCAGCAAAATGTTAAAAGTAAAACAACAACAACAACAAATCTGAAGCAAGAAAATACAGTGTATAAAGTCATGTAAATATAAAAATTGAATTGGCTCAAAAGTAGTTATATAGAATCACAAATACATACATATTTTGGGGGGAAATGTGTTTTATGTTGCTGTAATTGTATCAAATTCATTACAATTTATTTTTGATATACAGTATTTGTGTGTAATTAGTTCAACTACAGTGTTCGTTTACATAAATATTTTGTCTATAAAAATTGACTTCTAAAAAATTACTGAAAAGCACAAAAATTTCCACGAGTCAAAAAATGTAACCGTTTATTTAAATCAAATCAGAAAACCTCAAACTACAATGCCTAAATGCTCAAGGCATCTCATAACCATTTCTATTCTTTATTACAGTATAGAACAGGCTTATATTTTCAGCCACATCAGATCACAAAACGAAGAGTGATGTAAAAACAAGTTATAATGTCTTCTATTGTTGGAAAACAGGTTTAGATGCTCGGCGTGTGCTTCTTTTTTTAATGCACTTTAAAAGTGAGCACAAACACAAAGCCAATTCTGGGAGAAATAAAACCAACAAATGCAAAACTGGAATTCAGAAGCGCACACTGAACCATTGATACCATACCGAACGGTTCGATATTATAACATTTACATGAAACTATCCAAAAAAAAAATCACAAAGCCAATCCCAACTGACAGAACCTTCAGTCTCCAGCGGTGTCCTGCTCTCTGGCCTGTAGGTGGCGCTGTGACAGATAGTGTCTGAGTGAATCCACCTCGTGCGACAGACGCTGGATGTGCAGCTGTAGGTTGTGGTTCTCGTCCTGGAGCTGTAGCGCCCTCTGCTGGGTCAGCTGGATCCGACGCCGCGCTTTATCGCGACTCTTCCTCACCGCGATGTTGTTGCGCTCTCGACGCAGACGGTACTCCACGCTGTCTTTGCTCGGGCCGCGCTTCTGTCCCATCGGCCGCAGGGTGGAGGCTGGGGGCGGCAGAAGAAACTGCGAAAAATCCTTCCCGAAGATTCGTGGAGTTACCGAGAACGGACGAGAAAAACAAGTCCAAGTAAAAAGCGAGACATTTACATAATAACTGAACAGAAAGCATGAGATTTACAAGAAATGGAATACATTGGAAAATTACGCAAACCAAACTATCCATAAAACTAGTGCTCCTAAACGAAAACGATAAATAAAATGTTAACCGAAATATTACGAATTTAAAAATAATAATATTTCGGCAACATCTCATTTTTTTTAGTTTAACTAGAAAACAACTAAAACTAAAATAATTAAATACTGATGTTATTCAAATATATTTAATACGAACAACAATCATCTAAAACTGAAATGTGTTCATTTAAAAAGTTTCAAGACTTTTATTTTACATTTATGCATTTTTGGGATTAGATTTAAAACGTGAAACACTTTCCCTCCACATGAAAAAATCTTAGAGGGGTTAATAATTATTTTAGTGAATTTCCTGGACACAAAAAATCAAATACGTTATTATGTATAATATATGAAAAAAAAAGATAAATAAGTTGTGTACATTTTTCAAAATTGAGGTGCGTACATCATCTGAAGCTGAATAAATGATCTCTCCGTTGATGTGTGGTTTGTTAGAAGAAGACAATATTTGTCTGAGATACAACTATTAGAAAACCTGGAATCTGAAGGAGCAAAAAAAAAAAATCTAAATATTGAGAAAATCATCTTTAAAGTTGTTCAAATTAAGTTTTTAGAAATGCATATCACTAATCAAAAATTATGTTTTTTTGTATTTAAAAAATATCTCCATGGAACATGATATTTAATTAATATCCTAATGATTTTTGGCATAAAATAAAAATCAATTCTGACCCATACAATGTATTGTTGGCTCTTGCTACAAATATACCCCAGAGACTTCAGACTGCTTTTGTGCTCCAGGGACACAAATATAAAAAGAAAACTTTTAACCAATTAATTGTACTCAGACAAACATTTATTTATTTATTTATAGTCACCGAACTTAATGTTATTATACAAACATTAAATGCACAATAACTATTTACCCCTATAATTATTTGTATACATAATATCATAAATAATCAATAAACATGTTTAAATAAGGCATAAATATATATATTTTTTTTTAAGTTTCAGTTTAAACAGACGTGCATTTTAGAGATTTAAACAAAAAAGATATAGTGTTTAATGCTCAATTTAATTTCACTCAAATACAGTAATTAATTTATCAGATGGTATTATTTAAATCGACATCAATCTGGAGCCATAATGTGAGCAGAACACAAAGGCCGAGTGTGTGTGTGTGTGTGTGTGAGTGAGTGTGTGTGTGTGTGTGTGTGTCACCTGCTGGTTCTGCTGCGCTGCTCGTTCAGAGCTGCTGGGGGTCAGACACGAGGAGTACGGCTCGAAGCCCATCATCTGCTCCATGCTCCGGCCGTCTGGAGTCTTGGGGAAGACCATGGGCTGACCGTACACACCTGTGTCCATCTGAGACATCTGACCGCTCATGCTGCTGGGGTCAGGGTTCAGAGCGCCGGCCGGAGAGCTGGACGACTGATGATGGAGCGCAAACATACAGATGGAGGACGCAGGGCTGTCGGAGACGGACATCTGTGGAGGAAGACACACAGCTCTACAGAAGCAGCGAGACATGAAGCGACGAGAGAAGATGTGTGTGTACTCACGGCTCAGGACGGCTGGAGCTTCTCGTCTGCTCTCAAACACAATCTTTGTGTGTTCTTCCACAGGATCCGTTATGATACAGGTACTTCAGCGCCTGTCAATGACACCATCACTTCCTCTGTCACAACCTCCCCTCCTTCCCCCTCCAATTATTTTGATGTTGCATCAGAGATCGACTTCTTTTTTTTCCTTTTCATTTTCCCTGTTTCGTGAGCACTTACACCCTGAAGTTTGTAGATCTGCTGGACAAACATTTCTAAATCCATGTTAAATCTTGAAATGATTTATTACAATTATTTCAGTGACTATACAAAAATTATTTATTTGTCAAATAGTGAAATAAATATATATTTTTAAGTGTTTAACATTAGAGTTTAACTTTTATATATATTTATAAAAACACTAATTATTAACTTGCTTCATATATAATATTTTTGTAACTATTATAATCTAATAAAATAAAATAAAAAAGAATATAATAGTTAATGCTAGTTTTTTTTTCTTCTTTTTTTACTTTTATATATTTGTTATCAGGAAGGCTATTCTGGAATAGCCTTCCTGATAATGTTCGGGGTTCAGACACACTCTCTCTGTTTAAATCTAGATTAAAAACACATCTCTTTCGCCAAGCATTCGAATAATGTATCTTTTTAATTGTGAGTGTAGTTGCATCTGATCAAAGGTGCATTTTTATTCATTAGCTTGGGTTAAACTAATTTTACTTTGTTGGATCAGCAGCTATGCTAATGATGTCTGTATTTTGTTTCTATGTTTTGCCACGGGATTCACATCCCGTGGTAACTAGGATTTACACAAGCTCCAGTCTGGATCCAGAACACCTGAGAAGAGATGATGCTGACCCTCAGAGGACCTCAGATGATGCTAACCCTGAATGAACAAACAGAACTAACAATTATTCCTAAATGTGTGACTTAATCATATAATAACTTAATTAATAATATTGATAGTTCATCGTCTAGCTGACTACGTCTTGTATTATTATTATTTTTTAGTTTTTCTAAAATCCTGTCAAATGTGCACAAACTACTAGCTACTACTAAATATTGTAGAAACATAATTTTCTGTAAAGTTGCTTTGTAACGATTTGTTTTGTAAAAAGCGCTATACAAATAAAACTTGAATTGAATGTACATTTTGAAAATGCCTCTACAAATATTTACCTTTCATCAGTTTTTCGGTGTCTTTGTTACAGTGTAATTATAAGTAATATGTATTTTCTATAGGGTTAGTGTTAGGATGAGGGTTTGGTTTAGGGCTAGTTGCATGTAATTATGTATAATTTATTATTATTACTATAGTAATTATATGTAAAGTGTGAAAAAGGACACTGTAAAATAGTGTTACCAAACTATTACTTTATTCTCAGGTATAATAACCGAACACAAAGATATCGCATAGATAAATATGCAGCAATGTCTGTATGAAAATCTAAAATAAATAAAAAAATTAGCATTTACAATTTTTCAAAAGGCAAACAAAAAAAGTTCAAATAAAACATTTGCAGATTGCAGAAATGCAGATTTTGTAAATATTCTGGTATGACCCTAAAGTCTCCAAATCTCTGTTCAGTTACAGAAGTACCTGCAAATGCTACATTGTTTCCCCATAATTCCTGAACGCCTCATGGTTGATTGGCCAATCAGAGGAGACTCACTCAGGACGGAGGAACTGACACAGAAACCATGATACAGTAAAGTATAAAACATGTTTGCCATTAATAGAGAGAAACATTTAAAAATGACAAAATTCGAGCTATCGTAAAATGAAGTTATTAATCTTGAAATATTAACACAACAACCTCGACATAAAAACAAAACAAAACCAGACACTCACCTGTAGCTCTGTGTTCATAAGAATGATATAAACGAGCTCTTTGGGGAACATGGTTTGGAACAAGTGAAGCACTGTTTCAGATGCATTTTATTTGTCAGTGGTAAAAGTGTAGAATAAGGCCTTTCTTACAGTTTTAAAAAGATGATGGATGATGGATGGATGGATGATGGATGGGTGGATGATGCATAGATGGATGAATGGATGATGCATGGATGGAGGGATTTATGGATGATGGATGGAGGGATTTATGGATGTGTGGATGATGGATGGATGAATGGATGATGCATGGATGGATGGAGGGATGGATGATGCACTAATGGATGGATGGATGGATGGATACATGGATGAATGATGCATGGATGGATGGAGGGATGGATGGATGATGCATAGATGGAAGAGGCATGGATTGATGGATGGAGGGATGGATGATGCATGGATGGATGGATGCATGGATGCATGGATGGATGGATGGATGGATGGATGGATGCGTGGATGGATGGATGCATGGGTGGATGGATGGATGATGCATGGGTGGATGGATGGATGATGGATGGTGGGATGGATGATGCATGGATGGATGGATGATGGATGGATGGATGTATGGATGATGGATGAATGGAGGGATGGATGGATGGATGTATGGATGATGGATGGTGGGATTGATGATGCATGCATGGATGGATGGATGGATGGAGGGATGGATGGATGCATGGATGGATGGATGGATGGATGGATGGATGCATGGATGGATGGATGCATGGGTGGATGGATGGATGCATGGGTGGATGGATGGATGCATGGGTGGATGGATGGATGATGCATGGATGGATGGATGATGCATGGGTGGATGGATGGATGATGGATGGTGGGATGGATGATGCATGGATGGATGGATGATGGATGGATGGATGTATGGATGATGGATGAATGGATGGATGGAGGGATGGATGGATGGATGGAGGGATGGATGGATGGATGTATGGATGATGGATGGTGGGATGGATGATGCATGCATGGATGGATGGATGGATGGATGGATGGAGGGATGGATGGATGCATGGATGGATGGATGGATGCATGGATGGATGGATGGAGATAATGAAGATCACTTTATACTGGAGTGAAGGCTGAAGGAAATTCAGCTCTGCATCACAGAAATAAATTATATTTTAAAAGATATTAAAATAGAAACCATTATTTTATATTGTAATAACATTTTACAAGATTACTGTTTTTTTCTGTATTTTTGATCAAATAAATGCAACCTTGATGAGCAGAAGAAACGTTAGTTATACATTTATAAATGTGCACCAAGTAAATGTGTATTTTAAAACGGTTTTAGAAGCAGCATTGTATTTTGTAATTACTTATATTTCCAGTTTTTTTTATTTTATTGGAAAGGTAAATAATAATAGAATTTTACTATAAAGAATGTGTTATTTCAGCCTTATATCATATCTACAGTACTTGTAAACAACTACAACAGTGGTGAAATTTTGCAACCTTGAAAATCCCGTGTTGCAACATTTATACCAAATTCATCCCTAAATACAACATGCATACAGAGCATGGTTTTAAAACCAGTAACTTCCTAAAAACACTTTGAAGGGACGGAAAAAACAAACCTATTACTATACTCTGGAAGGGTTAAAGACTAAACACAGTAAATGAAAGTGTCCATTACTAATCAGACAGAGAGCGAGATGCGTGTTACGTTCTCAGCCTGCAGCACGGCTCGCTCCACATCTTCGCTCTCTTTGCTGTTACACAGATTGTGTGTCTCACCTCGTGTGCTTTTGTCCTTCTCCTCCGAAGACATGTCAGATCCACCGCTGGTTCTCCCCACGCACCGTCTCCTCTGGCCTTGTTCAGGTGCACCAGAGCTTCAGTCGCCTGCCACGAGTGCCTGAGGTCAAAGGTCAAGCAGCACATGCAAACCTCTTACTATCTCAAAGCACATGGAAGAAAACATTCAGGAGACATGTGTGACCCTGGAGCACATAAAATTCTCATAAAAACACATAAAATTCTAAATTTTGATTTATGCATCTGAAGCTGAATAAATGATCTTTCCATTGATGTTTGGTTTGTAAGGAGGACAATATTTGGAAATCTGGAGTCTGAGGGAGCAAAGAAAATCTAAATATTGAGAAAATCATCTTTAAAGTTGTTCAAATTAAGTTCTTAGCAATGCATATTACTAATCAAACATTAAGTTTTGATATATTTACAGTAGGAGATTTACTAATGTCTCCATCATCCGTATTCTTTCCAAAAAGCTCAAACCACAGCCGTTCTATTAGAAGTGATGACACAGAGCAGAAGTAGAGACCCTTGCAGTAATTATAACCCGCTTCTCTGACCGACAGTGGACTGAACTTCTCACACGCTATAAACACAGACCGCACGTCTTCCAGTTTCCCTTTCCTGCACAGAACCAGCAGAAACTTGACCATGACATGAAAGCTGTCTATTGAAAGTGGAGACAGAAAATGGTTATTGATGTTAACTAATGCTAAAACCATAAAAAAATTACTTTAAATGGAACAAAAGTTACCTAAAAAAAAAAAAAAATTATTCAGTTATTATTTCAACATTTCATATTTTTATTTAGTTTATCTATTGTGCTATAATTAAAATGAAATATGAAACATACACACACACACACACACACAACTTTAAAATGGACAGAAATTACAAAAACTTGTAAAACAAATTATATATATATATATATATATATATATATATATATATATATATATATCAGTGATATTAAAATCACAGTGTTTGGTGTCATATATATATATATATATATATATATATATATTCAATCCCACCTGGGTTTCGCTCCATTATTCTGCCATAAATCGTGTCCAGATCGTGTCTGAGGAGAAACTCATGAGCCCAATCACAACAGATCACCACTAACACCTTCCTCTGCTCCTCCAGTTCTCCCGGATGCGCTCCGGAAAACAACCTTGTGCTGGAGATCATGCTACGGAGAAAAGAGCTTTTTTTGTTTGCACATAAAAAAAGGCAGTCTGTCGTTCACCCAAAAATAATACAACTGCAATCAATGAATTAATAAATGGTCCTCTGATATGTAGAGGAGTTTGTTTCTTCATCAGGTTTGTAGAAATGTAGCATTGCATCAGTGTCTCATCAGCGGATGCTCTGCAGTGAATGGATCTTCATGAAGGCATCAGCCAACAAGATCCTAGTACGAGGTCCTGGAAGCCGCTCACTTATTTCCCTAAACATTTTTATATCAAGACAGCATTTAAACAACAGCATGCTATTTTATATTCGTGGTTTCTTTTCTAACCTGTGTCCTGTCACACCGATGATTTCTCACTTGTAACATGTGATGTAAAGCTTCTCCTTGTGTTTCCTCTCCAGGTATATCTGAGCCATCTTCTCTCGGGCTTGGATGAAGATGTTTTGCAGCATTACTACAGCGGCATCCACGTCATCTCTCACTAAAGCCAGATCCACATAAGCAAGCACGAGACGCGTCTCCTCCGGTGTGTCTTTGAAACGCTGAACGGCCTCGTGCTGTTTACAACACACACACACACACACACACGAGACAGTAACTCAGTAGAGTATGAGGCTAGTTAGTAAGGATGCACCGAAATAGACGTCAATCGCTGTCTGTGCTTGGAATGATCATGCAAAAAAAATAATAATAATAATAATAATAATTCAGTTTGAGATTTTTTTTATTTTTTTTCCAATGTTGGGGTGAAAATGGTGTTTTGTGATGATACTGTACCCAGTAATGCGGAGCTGCACTCGGGCTCTGTTTTCAGCGCTGTAGAGTAGCACTTAAAGACCTCTTGATACTTGTTCTGGTGATTGAGCAGATATCCCAGCTCACAGAAGACATCAGACGCACAAACACTGTCAGCATCTGCAGGATCTCTGGGATGTGTCCACACTGCAGTTAACAAACAGAGTCCAGTTTCAGACACTTCTGTTGTAACCAGGCAGCATAGATTCGTTCCAAAACAGAAATGAATAGCTCAGGAATGTCCCAAGAGCAGAAACAGACCCTTAGGGACACAAACACTCCCCGAGCGAGTCTTAATAAACAAGCCTGATTTACTGAACCTATTAAATGACAGAAATAAGCGTATAAACTGGATGAGTCGGCTGATGGCTGCGGTGATCTCCAGATGCATGCTGGGATTGCAGGGCTCAGAGATCTCGACCGCACTCATTAAAGCCTGAAGACGCTCTTTCACCTGAAACACAATCGTGGGTTAATGACAAAACAGAGATGAAAGAAAAAAAGTGTCACACTTAGGGATGTAATATTTGTATTAATGTTGATTTTAAACATTTTTGATAAAATGAATAATTCAAAAACATTTTTATATCAAAACACTTTCAGTATTTATAATTTTAGGTATGCATTTATTTGTGAAGTTGTTTCTAAGTAAACCCTATTTACCTTTCTTTTTATTTTTTTACAACGTACCATTTCAATATTTTTTTATATTTTTTAAAAAGTACAAATAAAGTAAAAGGAACAAAAGTGAATATTATATTTCCCCAAGAATCTGAGTCGTTTAATTACATTTTTTGAGTAAAAAAAAAAAAATCAAAACATTGCATCAAAGATTCGAATTAAAAACAATCTTAGAAAAGGCATATTTAATTTTCAAGTGTTGATGCTCCTTCATTTTTTCTTTTATGCCAAAAATCATTAGGATATTAATTAAAGATCATGTTCCATGAAGATATTTAGTAAATCTCCTACCGTAAATATATCAAAACTTCATTTTTGATTAGTAATATGCATTAGTAATAACTTCATTTGAACAACTTTAAAGATGATTTTCTTAATATTTAGTTTTTTTTTACTCCCTCAGATTCCAGATTTATAATAGTTGTATCTCAGACAAATATTGTCTCGATCCTAACATCAATGAAAATATGATTTATTCAGCTTTTAGATGAAGCATAACTTTCAATTTCTAAAAATTTACACTTAAGACTTAACAGTTTTTATTCATTTTATTTAGTTTTTAGTTTGTTATTTTAGTCCATCATGCACCAAATGTCACATTAGCTTTCCTAGTGCTATAATGACCTCAATCAGTCATGCATCTAAATAAAGAGGAACAGATTTACCAGCTCCATATTTCCTCCTTAGCCGCAGCGATGACAGTCAACATCTCAGATCACGTTCATCTCTCTCCAGAACTCTGCACATGTCAAGCAGAAGCACTGAGGAACATCTAAACCTCTCGATTAGGAGATGAGCTGAGAGTAGCACACACACCTCCGAGCGACTGCCTCGGTTTGCTCCCAGTCACGCAGAGACACCAACACCTTCATCTTCACGAGGAGCGCCGGGATGAAGTCTGGATGAGAGACGAGGATCTGATCGGCGATGTTTCATCATGCTCCATCTGCACGTCAAAGACACCGCTCAGACCCGGTCAGATTATTCTAAAGAAACCTCAGTGCTTTTCTCAACATGTTTTACTTTTCCCATGAGTCCAAATACAATCCCAGTGTCCTGAACACCGCTGTCAAAGTAGCGTATAGCCTGAGGTCTGTCCTCTTCCGTGTCAGAGGTCAACATCATCCAGCCCTTCAGAATAAGCCCCTGTTAACAAAAGACAAACAATTCATGAATCAGCAATATTCCCAAGCCTTAGACATATTTACATACCACAAAACCTAATTCTGGAAACACGAATGGATCAGTGCTCTATCAGGTATTACTTTAATCAGCATATTTTTGATATTTGCCTTAAATTGATTGATGTTACACTTTTTAACTTTATGAAGGACAATATATTTGACACACATATATGAAATGTTGGAAAAATGCAATACTTTTAAATATGACATTAAACCACCAGTAGGTGGTACCAAGTCAGTGTTTTAATGAGTGAATCACTGATTCAACCGATTCGTTCAAACGGCTGATTCATTCAATAAATGAAGCAAGTAACCGTTTTTATAAATGGCTCACTGAATCATTGACTCGTTCAAAAATGAATCATTTAGTAATGAAAGACTGTTGTGTGTTACTCGGAGATGCGCGACTGTTCTGATCGAGTGTGTTTTGATCATTTCGAGACTTTAGAAGCTCGTGTATCAGTATGATGATGCTGAGGTCTTTTACACAAACCTCCGGGGAGCTTTCATAGGGTTTCAGCATCTTTCCAACACATGTCCTGGCTCTGAGATCGAGCTCCAGGATCCAGAAGAGCAGTGCTGTGTAATACAAGGCTCTGTCTCCGGCCACAGCTTCATCTAGATCTGATGTGGATGAGAGGAGACACTGAATCAAAGCTTCATTCATCAGTCATTGGGTTCAATGAGTGAAGTGCAGAGTTACCAATCGTTTCAGAGGTTTGCTGTGTGTGTATGAGAGCCACTGTTGAACACAGAGACGGATGAGGATGATCTCTCAGCTGAAGAAGCTCTCTCGAAGCATCTTTGTGTGTTACCTGCGAGGTCAAGGAGTCAAAGACACGATCTTTATAATCAACGATGATATTATCATGAAGAATATGAACGTAAAGGCAGATTTCATCCTACCTTCCATCAGAGTCGCAAAAGCTTTGAAGAACCGGAGCACTGGATCATTATTATACAACTTTAAATTCTCCTCAGCATGTGTGTAGTATTTCTCCCGGCTATTAAAAAATATCGGTCGCTGTTATGTTGTTTTCCAATGTGTATCTTCATTAAAATACAATAAAAACGATACAATTCAAACTTACCAAACACGTTTTATCGTTTTGTGACATATTTAATCCGGATATGTTAGTTACACTAATTCAACAGCTTAATCGGAATCAAACAACAACTGAGATTTAAAAATAACGGAAAATACCTCGTCGTTAGGCAACCACCTGAGGAGGAATAATAATCAATCACAGACAGCGGCGCTTGTGTTATTGAGTTTAATCGAGCTACTGAAATTGATTACTCATGTCTAATTAGGTATTTAGAAACCTTTTTTTTCGTTTTTATATGTTTCCCGTACTGTTATATCTCGTTAATGTTTGAGGTAATTAAAAAGAAGAATAAAAAATAGACTATGAATTATATCAAGACGAAGCGCTTGCGTCACGAGACGCTCTGCGGATTGGCTAACAGGCATACGCTTTAATGAATATTAATGAGCACGTCCCTTACGCTTCAGGAAGGTTACCCAGCGTTCTAATTAATATTCATGAGCAAACCCTGGCTGTAGTAGATTGTGTTCGGACGCAGTTCAGGATGGGTTTGATTCAGAGCGTGTTTGCTGCAGAGGGTGGATATCATGTGCATGGGGTGAGTGCGATATTCACACTTATTTACTAATTACTGCATGTAATTAGACCTCGAGACTGATGACTCAGCGACTGACAAGGTTTTATCAAGTACATGATGTGTGTCCTAAAGGTAATGCAGGCGTGTCCTAGTCAAAAAACACCAGGATGTCAACAGGATTTACATGGTCCTTGAAAATATGTTAAAAAAATACGGGTTTTATAACCTTTAAAGGTTATTCTGTAAAGAAAATTACCATTAAGATTCTTCTGGATCAGTTCCAACACTGAAAACCATGTTTTTTTTTTTTTCTTAATATTTAACATCTAAACATTAAGAAATAATTTTCCTGAAAAGCTAAACAATGGAGATATATTATAGATATGATCTTGTCACTAGATATTAAGTCTAGTTTTCTGAAAATAAAAGTCAGATTAGTAAACGTTTTCGCTTAAACCCAGAAAAAAAGGGAAAAAAATCTGCCAATAAACTTAATATGAGAGAAGAATAAACGTACTTCAAAGGCAAGACCGGATTTGGTTTTTCACCCACTGATGGAAGTTTAAAGATTAAAAACACCTCATTCTTGCTTCTCAAGTTAATATATCTTGATTTAGTAATACGTTTATGCATGCACTAGACATTTAGAGACTAAGTTGTATTTTTGCCAAATAGCATTGTATGTTTTTTGACTTAAATTCCCAGATTCAGGAAAACTCTCCAGCAGAGAGAGCCGGCCTGGAGCCCTTCTTTGATTTCATTCTGTCTATTGGACACACCAGACTGGTGAGACCTCCGATCCTGAGTCTCTGATCGTGTCAGACGAGCTGGACTAGAATGTGCATGCTCTGATGCTGATGTGTGTCTCAGAGTAAAGAGAGCAGTCTGCTGAAGGACCTCCTGAAGGCCAACGTGGAGAAGCCGGTGAAGCTGGAGGTGTACAGCAGTAAAGTGATGAAGATCAGAGAGCTGGAGGTCGTTCCCAGTAACATGTGGGGCGGCCAGGGCTTGTTAGGGGCCAGCGTTCGCTTCTGCTCTTTCCAAGGAGCCAATCACAACGTCTGGCATGTGCTGGTGAGATCTCTAATAATTAGAAATATCATCATTTATTTTTTTGGACCATCCATTTTTTTTCTCCATTTTATACAGTGGGGTCCAAAAGTCTGAGGTTGCTAAAAAAATAAAATTAAATGCAAATTAATAATAATAATAATTATTATTGTTATTGAATTATAAAGCCACAAATAAAATATTTTAATTAATATAATATCATATTTGTTATTTGTTTTATAATATAATATTATTATATTTAATAATAATAATAATAATAATAATAATAATAATAAATATTATATAAAAAATGTATTATATACTATATATGTGTGTGTATATATAAATATAACTATATATATATATATATATATATATATATATATATATATAACTATATATATAGTTATATATATATATATATATATAATTATATACCCAAAAACCCAAAAATAAATATTATATAAAAAATGTATTATATATTATATATGTGTGTAAATATATATATATATATATATATATATATATATATATATATATATATATATATATATATATATATATATATATATATATTTATTTATTATTAATAATAATAATAATAAAAATATATATATACTTAATTATATAAAAAAATATTTGAACATTGCAAAAAAAAGTATGTATATATATATATATATATATATATATATATATATATATATATATATATATATATATATATATATATATTATTATATTTATTAATAATATATATATATATATATATATATATAATTATATACCCAAAAACCCAAAAAGAAATATTATATAAAAAATGTATTATATATTATATATGTGTGTAAATATATATATATATATATATATATATATGTATATATGTATATATGTATATATATATATATATATATATATACTTTTTTTTTTTGCAATTTTCATTCAGATTGGTCCAAAAGTCTTAGAAAACATTAATTCACTTCAAATCAGGAAATGCTAAGATATTAATATTTTAAACACAGAAATCATTTTAATAAGATTAATAAGAAATTCTTCAGCGCTATTTTTTATGTTATTGTCATTTTAATATTTCATGACGATTTAAATGTAAATTATTCTAGTTATATGTATATATAACATTTCATATAAATCAAGATTGATGTACTTGAGAAGCAAATTTACTCGAGACGTTTTCAAAAAGAAATAAATAAACATGAGTAAGAATAAACATGTAGTTGTTTTCTCTCTAAATGTGTTCTTGCAGGACGTGGAGGTGGACTCTCCTGCTGAACTGGCTGGACTCGAACCCTACTCTGACTTCATCGTGGGCTCAGACCAGGTGCTGCAGGAGGTCAGCTCTGTTCTTCTGTCTCTGAAGCAGTGTACTGTGTGTCATGCAGATGTTTACTCTGATCTGAAATCATCTCCCAGTCGGAGGACTTCTTCTCTCTGATCGAGGCGTGCGAGGGCAGAGCTGTGAAGCTGCTGGTGTATAACACACAGAGCGACCGCTGCAGGGAAGTGCTGATCACTCCGAACAGAGCCTGGGGCGGAGAGGGAAGGTACATCCAGAGACAGATCACTGCTGCATCAAACAGCACATCAGAACCAGTGTTACTTACTATCAGTAGTGTTCTCATTTGTTTTTATATTTTATATATATATATATATATATATATATATATATATAATGTGAGTGTCTACACAGTATATTTTCATTTTTATTTATTAGCTTTTTTTCAGGTAACATTTATTTTCATTTAAAGTAACGAAAGAGTGTTTTATGGCATTGTTTTTAGTTTTAAATCTTGATAATTTTGTTGTGCAGTGTATACATTTTTATTTATTAACTGAATTTTTTTTTTTTTTTTTTCAGGTAACATTTTTATTTATTAGCTGTATTTTTTTTCAGGTAACATTTTTATTTATTAGCTGAATTTATTATTTTTTTTTTTTTCAGGTAAAAGTTTTATTTATTAGCTGAATTTTTTTTTCAGGTAACATTTTTATTTATTAGCTGTATTTTTTTTTTTTTAAGGTAACTTTTATTTATTAGCTGAAATTATTATAATTTTTTTCAGTTAACATTTTTATTTATTAGCTGTATTTATTTATTTTTTTTCAGGTAACATTTTTATTTATTAGCTGAAATTATTATTCTTTTTTTTAGTTAACATTTTTATTTATTAGCTAAAATAAAATAAAAAATTCAGGTAAAAGTAACTTCATTTAAAGTAAGGAGAAAGTCTTTTATGGCTTTGGTTTTAGTTTTAAATGTTAATCATTTTGTATTGAATGCATCTTACCAGTGTTTAGTATAATTTATATATATTCTTTTCCTTTTTTTATTTTCTTTTTTTTTTATTAAGTTTTGGTTTTCATTTTAATTTTAACAAACGCTTTAGAAAGTGTTTTTCTCATAAAAAAAATCTATATACAATTTAGTAATTTTTATAATTGTATTACTTTTAATTTATTTAGTCTGTTATTTTAGTTTTTCAACTTAAAACCAAATTAAATTGATAAATGTTGTCTAGGCTAGTAATAAATGAAATACATATTTAATATGTAAACAGAAGAGATGCACTAATTGCAATTTTCTCTGCAGATTCTGATTTATATATATATATATTAGTGCTGTCAATCGATTAAAAAAAATTAACTAATTAATCGCACAATTTTTTAAAATTAATCGCGATTAATCGCGATTAATCGCAATTAAAAGACTGAAACTTTTTGGATATGTAAATGTAAAATGTAAATAATTAATGTAAACTCAAGACAAAGAAACTATTTAAATTCAAAATATGATTGTTTATTGGAATTTTTGTTTAACTTGTAACAGATTTTCTCATGTAAACAACATACCTGCAATAAACCATCAATATCCTCCAAATTAACTGTTGGCTTGAAAGCCATATTTATTACAGAAATAAAAACACAGGCATGTAAGTACCATTTGAATTTCAAAACAATCAATGCCAATAATAGACAAAAATGATTTCCATGTTGAATTCTAAGTGGACTGCAAAAAAATTCCAAAGTATAGTCATTGCCAGTGCTTTAAGTGGGCCGGTACGCACCGGTACTCAGTACCGCCACTTCCAAATATAGCTCTTGAGCATACCACCACCTCTCCGTGCGCCCAGAACATGCTTGTAGCGTACAGGTACGCTCATTTGGACATCTGTTTTAATAGAGGTTTTAATCTTTCACCTGCACTGACGATTTTCAGAGCGCCCTTCACAATGCAAGCTTCCTAATTCATCCCACCCAGAACAGAAACTACATTACCCATTCACCCTTAAGTTACACAAGTGAATAGCGCATGTGTCGCTTTTCCCACTGTTAAGTGTCAACAACTCAACGTGGCCGGAGAAGGTGTGTGAAACTCGTTGTGAGTTATACTAAAGCAAAATCTTGAGTATTTATTGTCTGATAAACATTAAAAACTGTCTGCGGAGGCTGAGTCGTCCTGCAGCCAGCCCCTGCCGGCTGCTCATTGGCTGCAGCATCTTTTTTCTAAGTTCTAAAAAAATACCGTAGACGGCAAGGCACAAATTTAGATATTCATTTATCTAATTAATCTATAGCCTATATGCACAAAAACAATATGATCTTTTTGTCCCCTTTTTGTTTTAAAGCTTGATGAAGAGAGAGAGCGCAAGTTGCTGCAGCTGCAAGGACAGTGATGCACGCGCACAGGAGTGATTGACAGTTCGCGGCACTGTGTACAAAAAATACTCCGCTACACAATTATTTCGTTTATTTTCGTTTAAGCTTATTGCTCCTTGGTCTTATCCATATTTCTTTGCACGTTGAACACACATAGGCCACAACTGGAAATAAAAAAAACTGCAACCGCGTTAATTGCGTTATTTTTTTTTAACGCGTTAAATATTTCAAATTAATCGAATGCGTTAACGCGCTAATTTTGACAGCACTAATATATATATATATATATATATATATATATGTATATATATATATTTATTTTTTAAATGTAACCTGCTGATACCGATTTGTGCAGATTCAGATTTTCTTTCTAAGAACTATAATTAAGAGCAATGAAAATGCAATACTTTTTAAATATGAAACCAAATCACCAGTAGGTGGCACTAATGAGTCGTTTAGTCCTTCATTCAACTGATTCATTCATTCAACTGATTCATTCAGAAACATGACGACTGTCTTTATTGAAAGGGTTACTGAATCATTGATTCGTTCAAACGTGTCGATTCATTCAGTAACGAACGAATCACTCAGAGACTGGCTTTGATTGGAACTATTTTAATCAGCGAAATTGAGCAAAAACGGTCAAAATTGTGTCTGAAATGTAAGTCACTTAATTTGAACTCCTTGTTAATTGAACTATTATTGTATAAAATCAGTGTCACATTGCAATCACATTAATTTTCGCGTTAAATAAACATCTTGGTCGTGCAATATTAAAATATAAATGTTTTTTTTTTCTACTGCACTATGCATCTATAACTCCCCGTGTGTGTGTGTGTGTGTGTGTGTGGTCAGTCTGGGTTGTGGCGTAGGGTTTGGGTATCTGCATCGTATTCCCATGCGTCCGCATCAGCACCAGAACTCATCCGAAACCCAAGAGGACCAACATCGCTCTGAGGTACAGACAGATCAGTCTCACAGGAACACCGAAAAATAGATTTTACATCAAGAATAAGTACGTTAGGACTCCTGCAGCTTCATTATTTATATTGACCTATTCTGTCCTGGACCAGTTTATAATTAGATCGACCTTCATGATGTTCAGGATATGTAGAGTTCGATTTTATAAATCTTTTTATTCCAGTTATTATTAGAAAACTCCTCAGACGAGACGGGACGTGGTGTGACGTTCATTCAGGACACGACTGAAGCTTCAGCAGCGTGTGAGAAAACGCCTGGTGGGTCAAATAATCATTAGATACGACACATCGAGTCATAAAGGTATCGATAAATATCCTTAAATCACCTAAAAATGAACGTTAGCTGAAATGTGTTCACGCTCAGGTCATCCCAGATCAGGATGAGTTTGTGTCTTCATCATCAGGTTTGGAGAAATGTAGCATTGCATCAGTGTCTCATCAGTGGATGCTCTGAAGTGAATGGGTGCCGTCAGAACGAGAGTCTAAAAGCTGAAACAAATCCAGCATTGCACGCGTAGGCAATTTTCCAAGCACATATCGTGATTTATAAAAAATAAACCTGGCGTAAATATGTAGAACAACTTTAAACCATTTTTTTTAAATGGATATTTTCATATATTTATTATAAAACATAAGGATACTGGATCATTTCTAGCGATAAAAATCTATGTGTATGCCACAAATTACATAATAGTCCCTCTGTATCAAACAGGAATATGAATGGTAATGATATGCAGATGAGGCGTTGTGAGCTCCATATATGGTGATTTCTGGGCGGAGTCAGGGTGGAGATGCACGTATCGTCCCCTGACTGGGATTATAAAGAGATATATGCACAGATTCTGGTTTATGCATGGTTTTATAAATCTGAAAACTTTTGTGCATACGCAAAAATCTAGCTTTTGTGCCTACGTACACTTTTAGGAATCGACGGACACCCCCTGCATCAGGAGAGAAATCTGCACGAATAAAGCAGTATTTAAACAGTCCAAAACAACAAAATAAAAGTCTTCATTATGGATTTGTTCCAGCTTTTGTGTTCTCCAGATGTTAACTGATGGACTGGAGTGCTGTGGTGTTTTTATCAGACTCTCGTTCTGACGGCACCCATTCACTGCAGAGCATCCACTGATGAGACACTGATGCAATGCTACATTTCTCCAAACCTGAATTAATTATGTCTGTAACTTACGTATTTGAGACGACGTCTGTGGATCTTTCTGGACGTTTGGATTCATCTGCTTCCTCTTTAATAGATGACGATGATGATGATGATGGAGGCGTCTGCGGCAGTGAAAATGCATCCGCTTTAAGTAAGTATCAGATGACCTTTTAAGAAGCTTTATCTTCAGATTTTCTCTCCTGCGCTCACGTCTCGTTTTATTCCCTCCTGAAGGTCGATCTGAAGACGGCGAGGTCCAGAAGGACGATTCGGGGATCTACGACATGCAAACACCCGCTGTGATCTTAAATATGGAACCAAAGGATGACGAGGTTGTACCATTTCCCCCGAAAACCGTCTCATAAGTGTGACTCGGAGATGCATGGATTCGTGAGCGTGTTCTCAGGAGGATAAGACATTAAAAGCACGTCACTGAAACTATTTACTGCTGTTATAAAGCGCTCACATGCAGGAGTGCACAGAAAAGATGCTTTATTTAATATAATACACAAACACAAACTATATCTTCATCATCCGTGCATCTCACAATAAATGTCTACAGTATACTTCACCCCAAAACCAAAGACAAAATATAAATGGTATTGGATTTCCTTTAGAGGTTTTATTGTGGCATTATTTTCATTTTATTTTTTAAATTTTTTTTTACTGTTATTTTATTATCTTCAGCGGTGATTTTAATAACTGTAATACAGGAATATCTCAGGAAAGCGACTGGGAATGTTTTGGACACTGGTCCATTAAGCCATGCAGTTTATTTTACAAAAATATAATTAATAATCAGGTTATTTTATTTGATAAATACATAAAAATATATATATTTTAAATTTAAAATAGGTATTAATTTTAATATTTTTATTTCTATTCTTTTCATACATTTTATGCATCATATCTACATTTAAAATTTTTATAAATTGTTATTAATTTAAATATTTTTAAATATCAGTTTTTTTACGCGTCATATTAACATTTAAAATGTATTTTAATATTTTTTAAATATGTATATTTTTATACACTGTATATGTAATATATATATAGATATACTTTTTAAATTATTAATTTTAATATTTTAAATGTTTTTTTTATACATTATGTATGTATTTTTTTGCATCATATTTGATAACCTGATTATTCATCATATAAACCCAAAGTCCACACTATACACTGCTCAAGTGCTAAAAAATGTTTTATTATATGCATAGTTGGCGTAGAAGCTGCAAGAGTAAACAGTAAACGCAAGTAAAACTACACCTTATTTATTCTACATCATTAAAAACGCACCTCATGTTTACCTCTAAAATATTGACATATGCAAATACACAGTTTACTGCTTATGAAAATGAGAGACATACATATAATAATAATAATAATAGTATATGGAGTGATAATTGAGCTGTGGAGGATGCATGTCATAGTTTGGGTTAATTATATTATATCAGAGTATAACCGCAGAAGTACTGACCTGCTGGGTTTATTAAACGAGCTCGTCCTTCATCACGGTGAACGATTCCTCTTTCAAATACAGTTTCATAAGTGCATTAAAGAAAGATATAATGCATCTAATCGTTTCGGTTTATTCAGTTGTCATTGATCTTTAATAACCAGACGAGCCAGAGTCTCCATTAGAAGCAGGTAAACATCAGTCACGAACACTAGTCGGATGTTAAACAGGATCTGATTGTGTCAACATCACCTGCACGGATCCTGCACTTCCTATTAAAATAAAGATTAAAGTTTACATTTACACTCCATCATCCTTGGTTAATTTATTAGCTCAAAATACTCTGCATATAATCAACACAGGAAGCAGAAATACAAAACCTTTCTGATGGTTTTGTCTTATCATAATTATCATCTTAATAGTCTTTAACCTAATATATACATGAATACACTGTGCAGATCTTTGTATGATTGACAGTTTTTTTGTTTGTTGTTGTTGCATAAATTAAAAACATGAACTGAGTTTTGCCATCCGGTGATGTCATCCTTCAATAGTTCATAGCTTTTATATATATATATATATATATATATATTTATTTATTTATAGTGTATTTTCCTGTCCATGCACAGGACAGATGACACTCAGCAGCAAACATCTGAATGAAGGAATAATTCATCTGAAAAGTTACATATTCTTATATTTATCTAAACCAGTCAGCTGTTATTTTTTTAAAGACTCTTCATGCAGATTTTTCCATGTGACAACCACATATACAGTTATTAAAATTACATTTTTGGGGGTGATTTATTCCTTTTAAAGCAATAGTTCACCTAAAAATGTAAATTTGATCAAATGTGCTCACCCTCAGGATCATCTGAGATCAGGATGAGTTTGTGTCTTCATCAGGTTTGGAGAAATGCATCAGTGTCTCATCAGGGGATGCTCTGTAGTGAATGGGTGCCGTCAGAACGAGAGCTGGTAAAAACATCACAGCACTCGAGTCCATCAGTTAACATCTGGAGAAGACAAAAGCTGTGGATTATTCAGCTCTCGTTCTGACGGCACCCATTCACTACAGAGCATCCACTGATGAGACACTGATGCATTTCTCCAAACCTGATGAAGAAACAAACTCATCCTGATCTCACATGAACAGTCTGTATTTTTTGGGGGGTGAAATATTCCTTTAAAAAAACAAAAACACTTTTGTTTCTATCTCTGCTTATAATATTTCGAGTACTCACACTCTCTATTCTTCTAACATCGTATTTTACACGAAAAAGCACCATTTTGGAGAGACCATAGATTTAGTTTTTTTTTTTTAAAGAAACGTAAATGGCTATAAAATAATTACAATGTATGTACAAAACTGATGCAGTGTTGATCACAGCATGATTAGTGAGAGAGTGATGCATCATGGGAAACAGAGTTCTTGGAGTTTTCTCATTCATTCTGTCCATCTACGCGGCGCTCCTTAAAGATTCTGGATTGTTTTAAAGCCGTTCCTCGGATTTCATGACGTCATTTGCAGCGAACACATCACTGGAATGTTAAATGAGGAGAAATAAAAACAAAAACAACTCGGACACATTCAGAACAAGGCATCCATCAAAAGAGAATTCATGCCAGGAAAAATATAATAAAAGGTGGCAAGATTCCTTCTTCCCGTGAGCCGAGCGTGATGTAGATGTCAGACAGAGGCAGGAAGTGCAGGTGAGCGTGTGCTTCGAATGTGAAGGGTAACCAAAGGATTTTCCTCAAACGGGGCGGGACCTCACGTGGATTTCTGCCGATAATGGAGCGTCAGATCGCCGCCGCTCTTCCAGATGAAATGCTTCACCGTCCGCAGATCCATGTTGGGATCCAGAACCTTTGGAAAGCAATGCAACATCATCTAATGTCACAAACAGGATTAGGAGTAAGTAACAAAGTTTAGTTATATTTTACATGACATAGTTTGGAAGTCGTAATTATTGCATGAGATGTTTTTATGGTCACTTTATAGGATTTTTATTTATTTATTTATTTTTTTTGCCAAAAACACCCACAAATAATGTTTTTTCACTGAAAAACTCAGGTGCATGAGTTAAAATCAATTAGGCCTAAAATCAAACGGTTCCAAAGAGAAATAAATAACTCGTGCAAATCGACACAAAACAACTTGATAAAAAGATTAAATCCAATTATTATAGCATAATAACAGATTTACAAGCAATTGTTAAAAGACATAATTTTGGGTCTGAGTGATGCACTAATTTTATTTGCATAAAATGCAATAATATTTTTTAATTCTACATTTACAAATTGATGAATAAAGAATGCATCACAGCCGATTTAGCTTTTATATATATTTATATTTAATTCGTGAAAGCCTTGTGAATTGTAATCATAATGCATTCTATTGTAAAAGTACAGTACTATGATATTTTGCACATGCAATTTAATGTAAAGATAATAAGTCGGATCCCAATACCTGATCTTGACAGAGCAGCTCGATCTTCTCCTCCGCTAGCACTGCCATGTCCTCCTCCTCCTTCTGTTCGCTGGGCTTCTCTGCAGACGAAGCGCCCGTCTGAGACTCGCTGTCCAGGTTGATGATCTTTTCATACACGTGCTCCATCACCTTCCTCACCTGTAACATGTCACTGGCCGACAGACGATCCCTACAAACACACACACCACTGTTAATTCCCGTGACCATGTGCAACGACAGCCAGGAAGTGTATTCTGTGCAACAGATGCCATGAACGGATGACAAAAAGAAACAATCGGCAACTTTTTCAGTCCAGTTTATTTATAAAAAAGTTTTTTAAAGGGACAGTTCACCTTTTTTCGTTATTTAGTCATCTTTAAGGCGTTCCTTGCAAACCTGTATGAGTTTCTATCTTCTGTTGAACATGAAACAACATATTTTGAAGAGTGTTGGAAGCCATACAGTTGACGGTACCCATTGACTTCTATAGTACTTTTTATTTTATTTTTACTATGAAATCCATTGGCTACAGACAACTGTATGGTTCTCAATATTCTTCAGATATATCTTTAAAAAATATAAAAAAATTTAATTATGTGGGAAACCAAACAATTGCTGGTACCCATTGACTTCTATAGGGTTTTTTTTTTTACTACTATGGAAGTCAATGGCTGCCATCAACCGTTTGTTTCCCAACATTCTTGAAAATATATATTTTAAAAAAAGTCTTATTTTGAACAATGTTGGAAACCATACAGTTGATGGTACCCATTGACTTCCATAGTATATTTTTCCCTACTAAGGAAGTCAATGGCTACAGGCAAGTATTTTGTTCCCAACATTCTTCAAAATGAGATATTTTGAAGATGTTTTGAAGAACCAAACAGTAGCCGGTAGCCATTGACTTCTATAGTATTTTTATTTCTTTTTTTACTATGGAAGCCATTGGCTACCATCAACTGTTTGGTTTTCAATATTCTTCAAAAGTTATTTTATTTTGAATAATGTTGGAAACCAAACAGTTGCTGGTACCTATTGACTTCTATAGTGTTTAATGTTTTTTTTTTTACTACTACTATGGAAGCCAATGGCTACCATCAACCATTGGTTCCCAACATTTTTTCAAAATATATCTTTAAAAAGTCTTATTTTGAATAATAAAATTAAAATTGTCAATTTATTCCCCCTCAAGTTGTTTTTTTGTAAAAAAAAAAAAGAAAAAGAAAAACGTTGGGAACCAAACGGTTGCTGGTACCCATTGACATCCATGGTAGTAGTAAAAAACCCTATTGAAGTCAATGGGTACCAGCAACTGTTTGGTTTCCAACATTCATCAAAATAAGATAATTTGTAAAGATATTCTTTGAAGAATATTGAAAAACAATGGCTTCCATATTAAAAAATAAAATAAAATAAATACTACAGAAGTCAATGGCTACCGGCCACTGTTTGGTTCTTCAAAATATATTCAAAATATGTTATTCTGAAGAATGTTGGGAACCAAATACTTGCCTGTAGATTTCTATAGTATTTTTATTTTTTTTACTACAACTATGGAAGTCAATGGGTACCAGCAACTGTTTGGTTCCCAACATTCTTCAAAATAAGATATTTATACACACCATTTGGTTCCCAACATTTGACGAGGAATAAATGATACCAATTTTTGGGTGAACTGTGCCTTTAAACCAAGATAAACCTGTAGATCCATCTCCGTCTAATAAGCTTCAGTCGGAAACATCAGGTCACACTTACTTCTTTAACGTCTTCGCTCCGGAGGATGAATGGGGCTGGAGGTAGAATGGGATTTTGTTGAATTTGGGCATGTTTTTCTGCAAGACAAAGAAAGAAATCCTGTTACATGACAGAAATGATAAGTGTAACACACTCTGAAGAGGATCTGCTGGACTCTTACGTCTACGGTGATGTCGATGACCCACTGCGGGACCGTCTCGTTCAGTAACATGGACTCGGTTTCTCCTCCGGAGTCTCGACACAGCAGCCTGAGACAGACACACTTCATCAGCAAACACAGACGTCTACAGACCTGATCGAACCCAGGACACACACCTGAACAACGTCCGTCCTCCCGCTTCACCGAAGATCACCGGAGTGTGTGGAGGCACCTGGAAATATCCGTTTCCTTTCTGCATCCGGCTCTCGAGCTCGCCGTTCACTGAGGAAACACACCGAACACGTTTCAGAAAATACTGAAGATTTATATTTCAAAGAAAAATGAGCAGGAAAAATCAAGCCCTTCCTGCTGAATATGTTATAGTTCACATTATGGAAGTTTAATGAGTTATGAAACAAAACAAGTAATTACTCTACATCATTATTATCTAGCAATAAACTAAAACATGTACATTATAAATATTTTAAATATTTATTATTACATATAATATACAAAAATTATTTATATAATATATACATGTATATTTATAATATTCATTGTATTAATTATTATTATCTAGCTTTATAAAAATATGTATAATTAATATAAATGTAAATATATAAAATGTGTGTGTTAGTTACATAGGTCCTCTTTTTATTATTATTATTAAACAAAAATATTTATAATTAATATAAGTATTTTACATAATTTACATATTCATTATTACATATATAATATACACATTTTATTATTATTATCTAGCTTTCTAAAAATATGAATAATTAATATAAATATGTTAGTTACATAGGTTCTCTTATTATTATTATCATTATATAACAGTAATTACAAACTTGTATATTATTAATTGTAACTTATATTACAAAAATACAATATGCAAGTTTAGAATTATTGCTATTTATTATTACTACTTTTAAAATGTACCATTTTACATACATATGTGTAATGTGTTAATTAAATGTGTAAATTCTACACTAACTACAACTCATTTATATTAAAAGATTTTTAGATTAAGAACTATTATTACATATTGCATTATATAATAATAATAATACAATGAATTATGTGATTATAAAATGGTAATATTAACAATAATACTATAATTATAAATTTTGATATGTTATTTCATGTGCATCATAATATTTATATTATTTATGATATTTTATTGTATATATATATATATATATATATATATATATATATATATATATATATATATATATATATATATATATATATATATATATTTTTTTTTTATATTACTTCCAGATTTATTTTATATTACATTTTCTAATCAGCATTTTTTTTTTATTAATATATATATATTTTTTTTAATTGCCATACCAGCATCTATGGCTATTTTCATGGCGAGCTCAATGTATTTAAAGAGTTTGTGTTTTAGTAAAGGGATGGGTCTTCACCGCTCCCATGATTGAGTTCGCTCTCGTCATCCGAAGGGTTAATGTGAGTGCGAGGCCAATACTCCAGCAGCGCCTGCAGCAGCAGTCCTCCCAGATTCACTGCAGAACAACACATTAATAACTCATCTTCATCATCATCATCATCATCTGTCACCACAATCAGCTCGGCTCACGTTTGGGGTCGGATCCGTCCGGGCTGGAGAAGCCAGCGTCTTTAGCAGAAACCCAGGCTGCAAAGCAGTCGCTCTCGTCCAGTGTTATGGTCAGCATCTGTTAATCACAAGCCAAACGATCAATAAAACATTCACTGAAGAGGAGCGTAAACCCCGTCCTGTCGTGACGCACCCCTGTCTTCAGATCCACCGAGAACCAGTTCGGCACATAAACCATCTTGAACCTTTTCTTGATCTCTTCATCAAACTCTGTCTTGCCCAGGTCTTCCACTTTACAGGCCTGAGACACAGAGAGAGACGACACAGCTGTCACACGGCCGCTAGCGTTCAGATCGAGACACACAAGCGTAAACGTTACCTTCAGCACATCCCAGTACGCCACGTTATTGTTGGTGTCTTTGGTCAGAATGTGTCGCTTGTCGTTCAGAATGTGGCACTGAATTATACTGGCGCCACCTAGAGGTCAAGACCACACATTAACATTAAAAACCATATTATGTAACATTATAAACAAACAAATATATATATGTGTGTGTGTGTGTTTGTGTGTGAGATTATTAATAATAATAATTATAATATATACACAGTAATTATAATCTTTATAAAAACATAATTAAAATATAAAAATATAAATATTATCATATAAAATAAAAAGGTGAAAGAAATGTGTGTATGTCTAATTATTAATAATTATTATTATTACTATATATACACAGTAAATAAGCTTGATAAAAAAATAAAATATATATAAATAAAATCAAAATATAATTATGAATTAATCTAAAAATATAAACTCATTTAAAATAAAAAATGATAAAAATGCATAATTATTAATAATAAAAATAATAATACTTATATACACACAGTAAATTATAAACTATAAAAACAGACAATAAAAATATAAATATTATTAATTAAAATCTACAAAATTAAATATTATCAATTAAAATTTAATTTGAAATATTTATAATTAACAATAATAATAATTACTATATACACACACACAGTAAATTATAAACTTTATAAAAACAAACAATAAAAATGTATATATGAATTAAAATCTAAAAATATCAATATCAAAAAATTATAAAAATGTGTGTCTAATAATAATAATAATTATTAATAATAATTATTACTATATAAACACCTTAAGTTATATATTTTTTTAAACATACAATAAAAATATAAATACTATGAATAAAAAAAAATTATGAATGAAAAAAAGATTAAAAAATGTGTGTGTAATTATTAAAAACAAGAATTATTATTACTATATACACAGTAAATTATTAACTTTATAAAAAACAGACAATAAAAATATAAATATTGTTACTTAAAAAGAATACTACTTAGGAAAAATTAAATTAATTCTAAATTAAATTTGAACTTTTATTTTATAAACAAAATACATTATCATGCTAAAGATGCTGTTCGATGGAGATTCTTATTACGAAACATATCTGAAGATGGACTGAAGCACATGCAAACTCAGTCGAACCTTTGATCACTTGTTCTGTCTGCGTGCACAGCGGCGTCAGAGGAGCGCTGCAGTCGTTATCATAATCACCAGACGCTCGGAAATTATGGATACCCTTCAGAGACTGGGAAGAAAAAAAGAAGAAAAAAAAAAAAGCGATATCTTTGTCATAGTATCCTTTCAAATGTTAAAGTTACCACAGTCACTGCATTGTTTGCATGTGCTGCCTCATAAACTCGTTTAAAATACAGGCAAACTCTGATTAATGCATCATATCTAATAATTATTCAGAGAATGCAATTGTGAAAATATTTGCCCAATATGGCTGTTTCATGAAAAGTGTGAATTGCAAAATTAACAGAAGCATTCTCTCATTTTAAGATGCAACCTATAGCATGCAACAAATTAAACCGTTATTAAAGACAGTAGCTTTGCGCCCCATCCCGGGATATTTAGCCGAAGGGTGACACTAATTAAGGAGTAAAGGAACACGCTGCAGATTCTTTAAAGCAGGTCACGGCCCGCACCAGCTGCACTTACCCACTTATTAACCGTGGACTTGGTGGTGGAAACCCAGATGGCTGAATGCGGATCAGCGGACCTGTCCAGCTCCATCTGAGAGACAGAAGAGCACACATTCACACCTCAGTGACTTTCACTTCCTTCCTGTTTAGCTGCTCACGCTCCACAGCTGCTGCGGGTATTTATCACTGTGTTTGACGCATAAACATGCACTCTTGATTTAAAGTCTAAGAGAAAGCTTATTATATATACACACACACACATACACTATTGTCAGAAGTTTGGGATCAGAACGATTTTTTATGTTTTGACAGGAGTTTCTTCTGCTCATTAAGGCTGCATTTATTTGATCAAAAATACAGGAAAAAATATAAAATTGTGAAATATTATTAGGATGTAAAATAACATTTTTCTGTGTGAATCTGTGTTAAAGTGTAATTTATTTCTGTGATGCTCCGCTGTATTTTCAGCATCATTCCTCCAGTCTTCAGTGTCACATGATCTTCAGAAATCATTCTGATAGGATTATTTATTATCAGTGCTGAAACTGTTTTTGAAACCTGTGATACTTTTTTTCAGAATTCTTTAATTAATAAAAAAAAGTTAAAAGAAGAGCATTTATTTAAAATATAATTTTTTTCTAACAATATACACTACAGTTCAAAATTTTGGGGTCAGTTTTTTTTTAAAGAAATTAAAATTTCATTAATTGTTTTTAAGATTTCTTTTAAGAAATTAAACTTTCATTAATTTTTTAATTAAACTCATAATTTTTTTTTAAGATTTTTTTTAAGAAATGTAACTTTCATTAATTTTTTTAAATATCTTTTTTAAGAAATTAAACTTTCATACATTTTTTATTAAACTCTTTTTTTAAGATTTTTTTAAAGAAATTAAACTTTCATTACTTTTTAAATTAAACTCATAAATTTTTTAAGAATTTATTTTAAGAAATTAAACTTTCATTAATTTTTTTTAAAGAATTTTTTAAAGAAATTAAACTTTCATACATTTTTTTATTAAACTCTTTTTTAAGATTTTTTTTTAAGAAATTAAACTTTCATTACTTTTTAAATTAAACTCCAAAATGTTTTAAGAATTTATTTTAAGAAATTAAACTTTCATTAATTTTTTTTAAAGAATTTTTAAAGAAATTAAACTTTCATTACTTTTTTAAATTAAACTCATTAGTTTTTTAAGAATTTATTTTAAGAAATTAAACTTTCATTAATTTTTTAAGAATTTTTTTTTTAAGAAATTAAACTTTCATTAATCAAGGATGTGTTAAAATACAAAGTTATGGTAAAGACTTGTATTGTTACAAAAGATTTCTATTTTAACTCTTTATTAATCAAAGAAAATCCTGGGAAAAGTATCACAGGTTTCAAAACAATATTAAGCAGCACAACAGTTTCATCATTGATTATAAATATAAATATTATTAAATATATTTTTTTTCAATAGAACTACGCTTAAAAATAAGTGTAACCCCCGCAGAAATGTGAACTACAGAGCGTTTCCTTCTGAGAAGCTAAGAAACTGTTGGTTTGTCACCTTCAGCACGGGAGCGTTCTCCTCACAGATCAGCACACGGATGTCAGGACTGCGCAGGTCAGTACAGTATATCTTACGGTCACGGCCTCCGGAGTACACGTGTGTGAAGGCCTCGTTGGCCTGCAGCGCCCAGACGCCCTCGTCGTGAACACGGTACGTGGCGATGCACCGCTGCTGACCCAGAGACCAGAGCCGGATCGTCCCGTCTGAGCTCCCCGAGAGACACTGACCGAACAAAACCAGCGCTTAGGAAAGAAACGTGAACTCTCAGAAGCTCGAAGGCTCTTAAAACCTTCTACATTCGACAATAAATCAAGAATGAGGCTGCTGTTAGCTCTTATACGACATATACGATAGGATTCAATACTACTTGAGAAGTGAAGAATAATTCGGGAATTATAAAAGGTAAAAACTGACATGCATACAAATATATTTTCTATTTATCTTCAGCTTTTAATAAACAATCACATTTTGCATTTATGAGTAAATGTATTATGGTAGTTTTCATTGAAATTAATCAATTAAAAGTTGTTGATAATTATTACAAACAAAAACTACTTTTTTTATGTATTATAGACCACCTGGTGGGTAGTGATGGAATTGCAGGGAGTAAATAAAAACTTTAATTACGATTAATTGAATCGTAATGTCAAACTAAAATAATTTGTAAATACAAATAAAATGTAAGAAAATCTATTTATATTTTTAAAAAATGCAAAATTTAATAAGAATTTTTTTTTAATATATTGTCAAAATATTATATTTATATACAATAAATATTTGTATTATATATATATATATATATATATATATATATATATTTTTTTTTTTTTTTTGTATTTTATATATATATATATATATATATATATATATATATATATATTATTTATTTTTTTAAATGTATATATATATATATTTTCTTTCTTTTTATTATATATATATATATATATATATATATATATATATATATATATATATATATATATATATAAAACAAACAAAAACTACTTTTTTTATGTATTATAGACCACCTGGTGGTTAGTGATGGAATTGCAGGGAGTAAATAAAAAAAACTTTAATTACGATTAATTGAATCGTAATGTCAAACTAAAATAATTTGTAAATACAAATAAAATGTAAGAAAATCTATTTATATTTTTAAAAATTAAAAATTTTATAAGAATTTTTTTTATATATATATTGTCAAAATATTATATTTATATACAATAAATATTTGTATTATATATATATATATATATATATGTTTTGTATTATATTTATATTTTTTGTATTTTATATATATATATATATATATATATATATATATATATATATATATATATTATTATTTTTTTTAATGTATATATAGATTTTGTTTCTTTCTTATATATATATATATATATATATATAAAACAAACAAAAACTACTTTTTTTATGTATTATAGACCACCTGGTGGTTGGTGATGGAATTGCAGGGAGTAAATAAAAAAAACCTTTAATGACGATTAATTAATGGAAACGTAATGTCAAATTAAAATAATTTGTAAATAAAAATAAAATGTAAAAAAATCTAATTCTATTAAAAAAATATTTAAAAATTTAAAAAGAATAAAACAATAATATATTTTTTATTTTATATATATATATATATAAAATACACCTGAGTCCCGTCTCTGTTGAGTAACATTGATTTAACGTTGTCCGTGTGTCCTTTCAGTTTCATTAGTTTGGCACAGGTTCGCGGGTCCCACACTCTCAGAACCTGACAAACAAATCAACAAAACAGAGACAATCTGAAACTACCAGCATCAGAAAGAGAGTCAGAGCATCAGGCATTATAGAAATAACAAACTAAAAGCAGGTAAAATCGTGAGAAAAGGAGATGCAATATTTCGATTATGCACAGCCCAGGTACATAACATGTTAAATAAAAGAAAACCCACAATGCCATTCATTTTCTTTACAATAAAAACACACCATATTAAGTAAGTTACATGTATTTAGCTATTCAAACCTTTTCGGTGGATCCTGACACTATAACCGTCCCCATCTGATTCATGGCCAGACTGTAGATCGAGTCCTTGTTTCCGCTCAGAGAAGACGCTGTACAACAAAGAACATGATTTTTACACTCTATTGATCCTTTACATAAACTAAAGTCTACGTTTTGTTGTGTCTTTAATACCGAATGTGGCTCTACTAAGCTCCTGTTTGGATTGCTCATGTCAAAATGTTAAATAAAGTTCAATAAATAAATAAAAAATGGAAGCGTTCTTCAAATAAGATATTTAAATACAATAATCTGGGGGGAAAATATTTTGCAAAATATATAAAATTAAATTAACGTGGGAACTCACTAGTAACGGTGTTATTGGATGCGGTCAGCGCGGTCAGCGTGTTCACATCCCAGAGAAAGATCTGTCGGTCCAGTCCTGCAGAAGCCACCAGCTCTTTGTCTTTAGCATATGCCAATGCTTTAACATAGTCCTGCAATAAAAAAAAGAATACACAAGAAACTTAAAAAATAGAAACATAATGCACACTTTAATATAGAAACTCTTTGCATTAAACAAATGGGCGGCAACCCCATGCAGAACAGCGAAATAAGAGGTCAACTCATGTTTTTTGAAGGCTTTCTTGGATGTGTTTGGTCAAGCACCTGGTTTGTTTAGATGTGCATGTAACATTTTGTGCCGTACCTTATGCGTTCGCAGTGTAGACATGCAGAAGCCCTTGTGTGCGTTCCAGACCTTCACCGTAGTGTCTGATGACGCTGAGATCACTGCAGACCCAAAAGACAAACTTATCTATCTTATCTACTGCATTCATAACATTAGAGCTGCACTGCACATGTCAAGCACTCACGTGTTTTGCCGTTGCAGCAGAGGACGATGTCATTGACCCAGTCTGTGTGATGCTCCATCGATGCAATGTAGGGATCCTGCTGCAAAACACACATTCACACGCAAGAGCAGGAACGTCATTTCAAAGACCAGGGAAGTGTTCGGACATCACATGCACGGGTTTAGTGACTTATTGGTTAGTTTTGGTTTAGTTTGGACGTCACGTGCACGGGTTTAGTGACTGACGGGTTAGTTTTGGTTTAGTTTGGACGTCACATGCACGGGTTTAGTGACAGACGGATTAGTTTTGGTTTAGTCTGGACATCACATGCACGGGTTTAGTGACTTATTGGTTAGTTTTGGTTTAGTCTGGACATCACATGCACGGGTTTAGTGACTTATTGGTTAGTTTTGGTTTAGTTTGGACGTCACGTGCACGGGTTTAGTGACAGACGGATTAGTTCTGGTTTAGTTTGGACATCACATGCACGGGTTTAGTGACAGACGGGTTAGTTTTGGTATAGTTTGGACATCACATGCACGGGTTTAGTGACAGACGGGTTAGTTTTGGTATAGTCTGGACATCACATGCACGGGTTTAGTGACAGACGGGTTAGTTTTGGTTTAGTCTGGACATCACATGCACGGGTTTAGTGACAGACGGATTAGTTTTGGTTTAGTCTGGACATCACATGCACGGGTTTAGTGACAGACGGGTTAGTTTTGGTTTAGTCTGGACATCACATGCACTGGTTTAGTGACTGACGGGTTAGTTTTGGTTTAGTCTGGACATCACATGCATGGGTTTAGTGACAGACGGGTTAGTTATGGTTTAGTTCTGAGATCACATGCATGGGTTTAGTGACAGACGGATTAGTTTTGGTTTAGTTTGGACATCACATGCACGGGTTTAGTGACTGACGGATTAGTTTTGGTTTAGTTCTGACATCACATGCACGGGTTTAGTGACAGACGGGTTAGTTTTGGTTTAGTCTGGACATCACATGCACGGGTTTAGTGACAGACGGGTTAGTTTTGGTTTAGTTTGGACATCACATGCACGGGTTTAGTGACAGACGGGTTAGTTATGGTTTAGTTCTGAGATCACATGCACGGGTTTAGTGACAGACGGGTTAGTTATGGTTTAGTTCTGAGATCACATGCACGGGTTTAGTGACAGACGGATTAGTTTTGGTTTAGTTTGGACGTCACATGCACGGGTTTAGTGACAGACGGGTTAGTTTTGGTATAGTTTGGACATCACATGCACGGGTTTAGTGACAGACGGGTTAGTTTTGGTTTAGTCTGGACATCACATGCACGGGTTTAGTGACAGACGGGTTAGTTTTGGTATAGTTTGGACATCACATGCACGGGTTTAGTGACAGACGGGTTAGTTTTGGTTTAGTCTGGACATCACATGCTTTAGTGACAGACGGGTTAGTTTTGGTATAGTTTGGACATCACATGCACGGGTTTAGTGACAGACGGGTTAGTCTTGGTTTAGTCTGGACATCACATGCACGGGTTTAGTGACAGACGGGTTAGTTTTGGTATAGTTTGGACATCACATGCACGGGTTTAGTGACAGACGGATTAGTTTTGGTTTAGTCTGGACATCACATGCACGGGTTTAGTGACAGACGGATTAGTTTTGGTTTAGTCTGGACATCACATGCACGGGTTTAGTGACAGACGGGTTAGTTATGGTTTAGTTCTGAGATCACATGCACGGGTTTAGTGACAGACGGGTTAGTTTTGGTTTAGTTCTGACATCACATGCACGGGTTTAGTGACTGACGGGTTAGTTTTGGTTTAGTTCTGAGATCACATGCACGGGTTTAGTGACAGACGGGTTAGTTATGGTTTAGTTCTGAGATCACATGCACGGGTTTAGTGACAGACGGGTTAGTTATGGTTTAGTTCTGAGATCACATGCACGGGTTTAGTGACAGACGGGTTAGTTTTGGTTTAGTTCTGACATCACATGCACCGGTTTAGTGACTGACGGGTTACCTTGTGCTGGTTAATGCTCCATATCCTGATGATAGAGTCTCGTCCGGCGGTGAAGAGCCGGTTAAGTGCTGGATCCAGCTGTAGTGCGTTGACTCCATTACGATTATATTTCTCCACCTCGTCTCTGATCACGTATGACACCTGCAACACACGCATGATCAAAATTAGAGCTCCACTGAATAATCTGCACAGAACCAAACAGAAAAAATGCTAATTTTGCTTTTATTTGTCAGATCACTTGCTTCGTAAGACAATGGACAATGTTCTTTACTTTATAAAGTAGTTATATACAACAGAAATGTAACAACGAGGGAAAATATAATGTATAATACAGCCTACATAAATATGAAATTACATTAAAAGACTTGAGTTGATACTTGATTTTATTCTTTTTAATCCTTTTTTTCTCCATTTTGTTTTCATTATAAACATAGAAATAAAATAAAACCTAAAACTGTCAGTGTCATGAAGGCTGAAGCACAGGTATTTATTATTATTATTATTATTATTTGATTAAAATATATAAAAAATAAAAAAAAATTCTGAATGTTAAGATATTACTAACTGATATTATTTTTATTTTTATTTTAAGTATGTAAACTAAACCAAAAACCATATAAGCAGAATTCACAACAGCAATATTCAACACATAACACAAAATCCTATGTTTTGTTTGCAAAGCACAAACAAACCTTCATTAAAACAAAAGCATGCGTAATGAGTACAGCATACATGCTCTTATCCCAATATACATGTGTTTAGTTTGTACTGTGCTCATATTTATACATTTAAAATATATCTGCTCATGTGTTTAGATCTTTATTTATTCATTATGCATGTGCTCATAGGGATATGCATACTGACCACATGACCATATATGGTCAGTATGCAAATATGTAAGGTGGGTTGTCATGACACCGACCAAAGATACGAAATTATCTATTAAAACCCCAAATATGTGACTTAAACCGGTTCCTCTTTCCCTCTGCAGCTCACAATGAACATCTAAACCTCGACACAGCCTGTTTATATTATAATGAGCTGCAGTAAGCGGTCAATACTGACTCATTATGCTGCATTCTGACTCAAAGCACGCCTAGGGCACCCTAAAACTGCAGTCTGTAGGCAGCACACTAGATTTTGAGACACAGCCTGGCCTCCACCTCCCTTTGCGACACACAAACGCTCACATCCGCGTGTAAAAAAGCCGTCACACAACGACCGACCAGTCTGAATGTCACTATCATCACAAAAATAACGCACGCACATCACAAGCGCTCTCACGAGCGTCAAACATTCACCTGCACTTTCCTGCGCCCCGCTGCATTCTGCCTGTGATGCGTCGCCATCTTACATGTTGACGTCGTGACGTCACTTCCGTTATGCCAAGAAGAGCCGCCAGCCGGCGCGCGCTCGGGGCAGGAGCAGAATGAATGAATGAATAACTAGAAATACATGCCAGAACACGCACATAGGAATAGCATTAGTGTCATAATATAGTATTTGCATATAGTTTTATTCAAGTATTAAAAAGAAAGAAAGAAAGAAAGAAACCAGGCTATAACCTTGGTGTCCGTTCATGCAGAACGCGTTTGCGTTTAAAAAAAAACCCAAAGGAAATAATGTTTAAAAGACGCTTTATAAATCTTTAAGGATTTTAGAATTAACAAAAATTTGTATAGTTGCCATATAGACTCTGAATAAAGAAAATAGAGGTTTATAGCCATATTTTTTTAACCAGAAAGTTTGCTAGCAGGGGAAAAAATATTACGTTTTATTCTGCTATATTCTCTTTATTCTCTATATTCAAACGATACAAATATCTTTAAAACAACTGCTGCAATTTGTTGTTGTTTTTACATCATCAAAAATCCAGCTGTGTTATTATTGTCTCATTAATATCCTAACATAAAAGCTATGAATTATGAGTCTTTCAGCTACCATAACTATAAACAAAATATTCAGATTACATGAAACTGTGGTCAAAAGTCTACCATAAATGTGAAAATTATTGTGTAACGATCACAAGTTTGTTTGGCCCCTTATTTGCAATACATTTCAATTTCACACACAATAAAGCCTATATCCTACTCATTCATATAAGATGCAAGCAACACATTTCTACACTGAGTATATTTAAACTTTTCACTGTAAATTTATAACTAAATAACGATGCATCTCTCGCAATGATATCTGAATGAAAGAACATGCATGCATAATTAAAATTAGGTCACTCGCTAGATTTTTTAAACACTCTGCCCTACGATGCTTTCTCCGACCAACAGATGGAGTTATGAACTCATATTCCACATTTTTCGCACATCAAACTTAAATCACGGATATATTTGTATCTATTTAGACAAAATATATTACTCTCCAGTCCATATGTGTGAGCAAAACCATTTAATGCACTGTATTTTCCTATACAGTCATAAAAGTTATAAAAATTGCATTTGCATGCATAAAGTGCATTTCTCAAAAAAGCCATGCACACATGAAATTTCTGTATTAACTCTCAAATCCCGAGCATTAAGGACACAATGCGCTTTATTTAAAGGGAGGAGAAAAAACAACACAGCCTAGGCCATATATTACAAACCCAAATGGTAAAACATGATGCACTTTATTCAGTTTTTGCCAGAACAAGCGGCTAAAAGCAGATGGTGCTCGTGGAGGAGGAGGAACATCGAAGCACTGGCTCTCTGCTGCTCTCAGATCAGTTCAGTCTGAGATACACATCAACATACAGCTCTGCTTTCCCAACAGAGCCACAACTTCATGTGCTGGAGTCTCTCTCTCTCTGTGTGTGTGTGTGTGTGTGATTGGGAATTGCGGATCAATTGCACAAGGACAGGACTGATTCAGACTGATTCAGGATGATGTGAAAGAGCGGATTTAAGGGTCTTTCATCGCGTGGATTCACTTCAGACTGAACTTGGAACATTATATGCGCAACTTGTTTGTATTGCTGGGGATTTTCATGATGGCTTTCCTGTGGCTCTTTCTGTTGATCAGAGGAGATGTGTGAACGCTTGCACATACACAGCTGAACAGAAGCGAAGTTTCACATGTAAGTGAGTTGCTTTTGTTATTTTATCTTGCGACTGATTTTACTTTTACAGACAATTAAATTGCAAAAAAAAAAAAAAAAAAGTTTTAAATGATTTGCTCGCGAAATCATGAAGAAGTCTTTAATTGTATAACTAAAATCAAATTAAAAACACACAACACGTCTCAAATCAAGCTAGTATTTCGTGTACACTGATTCATGAACGGGTTAGTTGTTTTATGACAATTATATTATGTAATTGTCTATTTTTAAGAGTGCATTAATTGAGGAAAGATACATATTTTGACGGATGTTTGCGACACATTACGCAATTAAGTCAGAAACATATTTATTGTTGATAAAGGCGTTATATACTTTAACACAATATACATGCCAAGCGTGCTTGTTTAATCACATCAGATCCGATTTCTGTTATTCTGAACGCTGTCAGATCGTGTGTGTGTTTGTGTGTGTGTGTGTGTGTGTGTGTGTGTGTGTGTGGTTTGCAAGAACAGGTGTTAGTGTCGCTGTTTTGTTTGTTTGTTTGTTTGTTTTTCTTCTGTGTCGCCTGCACGCGCAATTGGCAAGTTAAAAGAAGGTAAGCTTTTAAAAAGCATTTTAGATTTTTTTTTACCTAAGAAGAAACACTCACTGTTTTCTTTCTTTAAAGGTCAGCAGTAGCGCGCAAAAATATAAAAAATAAAATAATAAAATAAAATACGCGCCTTATTTCACCGGCGCGCGAAATTTTCGCGCTCTTGTCCAAGGTGCTGAAAAACACACTGAGCTCAGAAATTATGTAAAAACTATTTCACACGACATTCTTTTACATTTTTAGTTCGAATAAACTAAGAGTCAGACTGAAAATCGTGAATAGTTGTTGGTAAAAAACGAAGGTATTGCTAAGCAAATCGCTGTTGTGAACAACCTCAACAAAAACAGCGCCATGACAACACGTCACCAACAATTATTACGAAATAAAGCTATCAATACTCAGTTCATTTCATTTAACATTAAGTATTATAATAAATATTGTTAAATCAAATGCAGATTTGTTACTGTAAGGATATCCTTACCTGATCTTGGACCTGAAAAAATACTTTATATATTAAAATATACATATACTTTTGGAAAAACTAGTTAATTCAGATGTTATAACACACTTCTTGCCGTTATTTGCTATAACATCCATCGTAAATAAAATATTAATTATTATAATAATGATGAAATCTTTGTTTTGCTGAAATAAGATACTTAGGCTACATGACATTACAATTAACATTAAAATATTTATTTTTATTTTAAACAAGTGCCTTGTATAATATGGCTGAAGTCTACAGAGCACATGTGTGTGTATGTGTGTGTGTGTGTGTTTGTGTGTGAGCTGTGGATAAACAGATGAAGTGTTGGTAACAGAGAAAGAAATGCTTGATGTAATAATTCTCAGTTATTTACTAGTTATTTGCATTCTTTCAAAAGGCCCTTGTTATGAATCATCGCTCATGCCATCACCCTAATTATGATGAACAGGGAGTCATCTGTCATATTGTCAATTGTTGATGTATGATCTCTGGGGATCTTGCTTCAGTCTGTTCTGATTGGCTGTGGCTGACAGAAACACAAGGGGACTCAAAAGATTATTTCTCTTTGAATTGATCCAGACTGGATCAACCAGGAATGGTTAATATGACTCAAGGAATAGTTCACTCAAATATGAAAGTTTGCAGTGAGTTTACACATTCAAGCCAGATCAGGATGAGTTTGTTTCTTCATCAGGTTTGGAGAAATGTAGCATTGCAAAAGTGTCTCATCAATGGATGCTCTGCAGTGAATGGGTGCCGTCAGAATGAGAGCTGATTGAAAACAACACAATAATCCACAGCACTCCAGCCCATCAGTGAACATCAGGAGAAGACAAAACCTGAAACACATCCAGTGTTAAGACGTTTTTAAGTTTAAACCATTGCTTCTGGCTAAACTCCTAAAGTCCATAATCCACAATAACAATTCCTCCAGTGAAAAAGTGTTCTGGTCTGAATCAGGAGAGAAATCTGCACAGATCAAGCAACGTTAAAACAAATATGTGGCTGGATTTCCAGATGTGAACTGATGGAGTGCTGTGGATTATTGGGATGTTTTTATCAGACTCTCATTCTGACGGCACCCATTCACTGCAGAGCATCCATTGATGAGACACTGATGTAATGCAACATTTCTCCAAACCTGATGAAGAAACAAACTCATCCTGATCTGGGATTACCTGAGGGTGAGCACATTTAAGCGAATTGTAATTTTTTTGCTGAACTGTTCCTTTAAATCCGTTTTTATTTGTCTTCATCTCTTGGCAATGACAAGCAATGTTTCATTTTGACATAATTTGGTCAAAAGCGTGATCTCCGAGCGCTCTGGCACAACAGGGAAGAGTTTTGCTCTGTCACTGAACCAAATTAAACACGTCTCTCATTAGATCAGCACAGAGCGAAGCCATTAGACGGACGCAGGCTTGAGACTATACATCAGCGCTTCTGTCGGGCTACACTACACCCAGTGCTAGTGTTTGACCTAATGATAAACGGTTATCAGCTGCTGGGGGTCGCGGAGGTTGTATAAGCTGTCAGCAGATCTTTCTTCATCCAGGAGCTGAAAATGGATTAGCAACAAAAGATCCTATATGGGGAGATATACAAAATTGGAGCAATTAATTAATAAGTGATAGCTGGTGTGCACTTTACTTTGGGTAGAGATGGGTAATACAGCTAAAACATATGTATATACAAAAAAAAAAAAAAAAAAAAAAATATATATATATATATATATATATATATATATATATATATATATATATATATATATATATATTTTTTTTTTTTTTTTTTTTCAGATTTTTTTATTCTGAATTTAAAAAGTCTGATCATTGTTCCTCAAAATTGTTAAAGTTAAACCTGGTTAATAGTTAAATCTAGTCTCTTGACCTGTTCGGTCAGACCCTTTTATCAGTTGTGAAAACACTTGTTGTGCCATTTAGACCATAGTGACCTTTGACCTCTGAGTGGTCAAAAACTAGCCCATTGAATTGACCCATATTAAGGCTTCAAGGACATCCGTGCACTTACCGCAGAGTAATTGTTGTGTCATCAAAAAAGACACTTGATGAGTAACCTTCATGTCCACCTGATGACCTGCGCTGTCCGGGGATTTGTAACCCGGTCTAAGTTTAGTTGCTGGACGCTTTTTATCCATGCGCACAGAGGTAAAAAGCCCACATTAGCGAATGGCCAGCCACTAATCTGGGCTTTGGATGAAGCCTCGAGGGAATGTGGACCCTGCTGTAAAGCCCCTTTCATTGATTAGGCCTTTTCCAATGCTTTCCTGCTGAAGTCACAATCACACTTCAAAAGGACACGAGCTGCTCTTAAATAAGCGTCTCCTGCAGAATCAGGTTGAACCTGACAACTCTTAAGTTAAATCCTACTAAAGAAGTCTTTTATAAATTAAAAAAGCCTTATTTAGGACCATTAAGAATGTTGGAATTGTGGGATTATTTGCGAAATTAAATAAACAAATCTCATTATATTAAGGCAAATAATAATTATTACTTACATTGTAATGTTTGTTGTAACACTTTACAATAAGGTTTCATTAGTTAACATCAGTTAATGCATTAACTAGCAAAGAACAATGTTTGTTACAGCATTTATTCATCTTTGTTAAGACTAGTTTATAAAAATACAACAATTTATTGTTTGTTCATATTAGCTCAGGTCAATTACTGTAAATAATACTAACAGATACTTTTGATTTTAATAAGGTATTAGAGAATTTTGACATTAACAATATGATTAATAAATGTTTATTAGTTTATGTTAACTAATGTATGGTTTAACAAATAGAACCTTATAGTAAATTGTTACCGATAATTTACCGATAACTGCAACTTTTGATTTTAATTGATTAACATTGACTAAGATTATAAGTAGGCCTAGTTTTCATTGTTACTTCAAGTTAACTAATGTAGTTAATAATGACTACTAATACAACTTTGTAAAATGTAACCGATAATACCGATATTTTAACTTTTGATTTTAATTATTTATTATTAAACTGTTGAAAAAAACATTTATAAATAACTTACTATCTTTTAACTTATTAACATTGACTACGATTATAAGTAGGCTTAGTTTTCATTGTTACTTCAAGTTAACTAATGTAGTTAATAATGACTACTAATGCAACTTTGTAAAATGTTACCGATAATACCGATATTTTAACTTTTGATTTTAATTATTTATTATTAAACTGTTGAAAAAAACATTTATAAATAACTTACTATCTTTTAACTTATTAACATTGACTAAGATTATAAGAAGGCTTAGTTTTCATTGTTACTTCAAGTTAAATAATGTAGTTAATAATGACTACTAATGCAACTTTGTAAAATGTTACAGATATTTTAACTTTTGATTTTAATAATTTATTATTAAACTGTTGATAAAAACATTAATAAATAATTTACTAACTTTTCATTTATCAACATTCACTAAGATTATAAATAGGCCTAGTTTCCATTGTTACTTCATGTTAACTAATGTACTTAATAATGATTTCTAATGCAACTTTGTAAAATGTTACCGATATTTTAACTTTTGATTTTATTAATTTATTATTAAATTGTTGAAAAAAAAACATTCATAAATGCTTTAGTATTTTTTTAATTGTTAGTTTAGGTTAAATATATAAATTGACAAACGCAATCTTATTTCAATCTGTTACCGATAATATTCACAAATGGAACTTTTGATTTTATTAATTTATCAACATTAACTAAGTTTCATAATTTCTTTAGAAGTATATTTTCTAAAACATTAAATAACTAATGCAAACTTATTTTAAAGTGTTACTGATAACCTACTGATAACAAAAGCAACTTTATATTTAAATGATGAATTATTAAATGCTGAAAATAACATGATCTACAATTAATAAATGTTTTAGATTGTAATTTTTTTGTTAGCTAATATATGAATCAAGGAATACAACCTTATTGTAAATTGTTACTGATAGTATTAATGGATGCATCTTTAGATTTTAATAATTTAACATTAACTAAGCTTGATAAATTATTTAGAAATATTTTTCATTAGTTCAAGTTCAAGTTTATTTTCATTAAATGTATTAATGAATTACCATATTGTAAAGTAAACCGATAATATTAACAAATGCATGTTTTGATTTTAATGATTTATTTTCATTAACTAAGATTAATGAATGCATTAGAAGTATTTTTCTTTGTTAGTTCATGTTGGCTAATAAATAGATTTTTTTTGTAAGTGTTTCCAGATACATTATCGGTAGTATGTGTTGTGTTAAATTAAATTTATTAATATTTATGAAACATTTAAAGGTACTGTAGGATGAGTAACGAAAATTGCAGTCATTAAAATGTGTATTTAATCATCATAAAAAAAATGCAAAAAAAAAATCTTAAAGTTCATAAAAACCTTTGATTATTATGCAAAAAATATTATCTTATTTTCTGTTGATTTTGAGGTGAAATGTGACCCAGATTATCTTCATGGACAGGTAGAAGTTGTATATCTCCAACAGCGGCTCTTGAGCTACTGTCCTTGAACCCACAGCGTTTCTTACCAAATGAACTCAAGGAAAAAGGTTAACGCTACTCTTTGGTATAAAAGATGTAGCTTTGCTCCTATCAATCACCTTTACGAGGTTGCAAAGGTTATGTTGCAATCCGTGTCACGGTGAAAAGGCATACTGTACTTCGGTTCATCTTTAATGGGCTCTTCGTGGGCCGTCTTTGAGAAAATGCAGTGAGCCATTAGTTTAATGCAGTGATAGCTGCATAATGCGATCATCTGTGTAACAGGAACTTAAGCAATGCATGATTCATGTTTCATATTGCAGAAGTTGACTGCGATTTAATGCATAGAGTCATGCAGCGGGCGACCGGACAAATGCAGTCGCAATTGAGCTGTTTCATGAGGAAAATCTGAAACTCTTATGAATATTTGTGGCAGGTATATCATTAAAAATGACCCCATGTGGGTCAGTTTCAGCAAATCTGTCCTGACAGTGTAGGATCATTAAGATTTGTCTGCAATATATTCATGACTCATTACTGTAATGCAAGAAAAAAATATGATTAAAGAAATTTAGTTTTCTGTACTGTGATGCTGAAAAACATTGAGGTATTAAATTAATTTATTATGGCAATATTTGTATTATTTCCTTCACTGTAGACTGGTTTAAACAAAAAAAAATATATTTTCTATTATAGAATCATTTAATTTTACATTTTAATGACAAATAATTTTTACTGTAATTCATGAATAAAATCAAATTCTCTTTACTGTGATGCAAATAAATAAAATGTGACAATAATAATTTTTTATTATTTTATTAATGAAAATATTTGTTATACTGTATAACAGAATCACTTAAATTGTAGCAATAATTTCAAATAATTATAAATTAATTTATTATGCCAACATTTGTTTTATAAACTTGATCTTTTATACTTGTTTAACCAAAAATATTAATGACAGAATCACATAAATGATGGCAGTAATAACTGCAAATAAATAATGTATCGTGGCAATTTTTATTGCATTGTTCTTTTTCGATCGGATTTTAATATTTATTACATTACCTTGGTTTAATACTGGTTTAACAAAATAATAATTGTTTTATAACAGAATCATTTTAATTGTTGCAATAATAATTTCAAATTAATAATTCATTAAATTACTATAGTGATATTTAAAATAAATATAAATTATTTTATATAATTAATATTTTATAACACCTGATTTATGTATATATATATATATATATATATATATATATATATATATATATAGTTGGGTTTTTATATATATTTAAAAAAATTAAAATATAAAATAATGTATAATAAAAAAATACAAAAGTAAAATATCCAGACAAATTACTGTAATGAGAAAATATGCTTAATTTGGATGATTACATTTTCAGTCTTTTTACTTCATCAATTTCATGTTTAAGTTGCAATGTGTTGTCTGGTATTTTTGATTATTTTTTTGGGAATTTAAAAAGAATTTCTGAGTGAAAAATAGTTTCTAAAACTTTTATTTATTTATTTATTTTATGTGAAGCACTTTTAAAGCATTTAGTTAGCTTGAAAGCATCTGATGGGCATACCTGTATCATTAAAAGTACCCAGAAAACATTTTGAAGTGTGTGCATGCGTCATCATCCTCAGAGATGTGGAGATACAGAGGCTGGATGAACTCAGATTGAGAGTTTCTGTGAATTTAGAAGGACCTTCAGTGCACTGAACTCCTCAGATTGGTTTGGGGCATGCTTTTGTGTCGAGCTATTATTGGCAAACAGATCAGATGCATTCAGAATTACACACACACATCGATTCTGGCATCGTTGGGTGTTATGTGGCTGTAGCACAAAGCAAAACAACCATCACACTTTGACTTCTGCTGCTGTCCAGTGGCATGTTACTGCTTTTTATTTTCTAACAAAGCTTGAAGGTTTTAGCCTGAGAGACATTGATACCACACAAAAAAAAAGAACAATGTAAAAACAAAATAACAATCTATTAATTTATGGCAATATTTGTTACATTACCTTGATTGTGTACTGGTTTGACAAAATGTAGTCACTGCATTACAGAAAAACTTATTATGGCAATATTTATTGTATTATCTTGATTTCATAACGGTTGGATTAAAATATATTGATTTTCATTGTATTACAGAATCACTCAAATTGTGGCAGTACTAATTTCAAATTATTAATTTATCAAAAGTATAATGCCAAAAATATAAATTATAAAATTATTTCCATATTCTAGTAAATAATTGCAGATTAATTATTTATTAATTCCTAAAATATTTCTAAAATAACCTTGGTTTAAGCAAAAATATTCATTGTATTATATAGTTTTTTTTTTATTTAATTTACTTTAAATTTTTTTTTTTTTATAAAATAAATATTTTATTCTCTTCAATTTATTTCTGAGTTTTATTCCATAAAATCCTGCAGAAACACGTGTTTGTGTTTGTCTGTACACAGGCGTGTCGGGAGAAAGAAGCAATTAGGACGAGTCTGTTTACACAGTATTCATTAAAACCATTCATTTATTATGTTTTCAAAGCACCATTGTTCACTAATTGTTCTTAGAAAGCTATTCCATCGCACCGATCACGTCAGGTCTTTCAGACAATCAAACAAACCCAGACAGGTGGAGGCACAGAGTTAGAAGAGTCTCAGATGATGTTCATCCCAACCAATGAGAAGCTTCTTATTAACGGCAAGCAGAAAGCGGCATGCCGTCGAAAACGAAGCCTAAACATGATTAATCCAAGTGGGTCGCGGTGGTCCGACGCTCTCCGTTTGCGAGGAAATCAATGCAAAAATTATCAAACCGAATCAGGATTGTGGCATTTCAGGATGCAGCTGAGAAAAGTGGGATTGATGGTCAGGACGTTTTTTATCATGGCCTCCTTCTTTTGATAGGACGGTAAGAATATCCAACATTAACATGATTCCAATCTGACCCATAATGTGAATCTTGCCAGCCGAAATAGTTGGTAAATTACAAACAAACTTGGTGAATCGTCTCACACAAGCCCCATTTTTCTCTAGAGCCAGAGGAAATCGCACGGGCCATTACAGTGATTCACAGGCCATCATTTAATGAAGACAATAACAAATAGGCTCACAAGTGAGTTGTATTTTTCTTTATCACATTACAGGAAGATCATAATGCCCTCGGGAGCGGGAGAATAGAGTAGCAGCAGCACTCGGAAACTGAACTGAGGACGTGTGGCTGTGAAAGTTTATCTGCAAATGAAACGTCTGTCATCGTTTACTCAACGCTCGTGTTGGTCCACACCTATAGAACTGACTCATAATACCAAAAACGGGAAGTTAAATGGCTTGTAATCACCATTTTATGTGATGTATAGATCTGCTATGGTGAATAACTGTTGGCAAAGGAGAGGCAGACGAGGTGAAACTGCAAAATCATGTGCCACATATGGGTTTCACTGAGCCACAAAACAGAAGAACCCAAAAGTAGTCTCCTGTGACCTCTATGGAGTTAAATTGAAATGTGTGCCAGTGCAATGAGACACTTAATGAGAGTAAGATTGAGTGAGTGGATCTTAAAGGAGAACAGTGTGTCAGATACAAAGCACATGCCTTTTATTTGGATATGTCAGTATTGCATTATTTATCATTTTGTTGTCTTGACATGCTAACAGTGTGCCAATAGCATGCTAGAGCCATGCTAAATGCTATGTTAGAAACATTCTAGCAGAGTGTTAAAAATGCTAGCAATGGGCTAAAAAAAAAAAAATGCCGTATCAAATGCATGCTAGAAATGCATTGAAACATGCAAAGGAAGAGTCAGAAATATTGTAGAAACATGTTAGCAATGAATTAAAACATACTAACAACATGTTAGAAACATGACTAAACCTGTTAACATGTTAAAACAGTAGCAGGGGGTTAATACATGCTAGCAACATGTTAACACATGTTAGAAACATCCCTAAACATATTAGCAACATGTTAAAACAATGACAGTGTGTATAAATTTAAACAGGCAAACAACAAGCTAGAAAAATGCTTAAAATATCCTAAAATGATTTTAAACTAAACTTCCAACATCTATAAGCTTCAAAACAACCTAGTCAAGCATAAAAGCTAAAACATGCTAGAAATAATGTGTTAAAACAAGAAACATGGTAGCAATATGCTAAAACATGCTAGTAATGTGTTTAAACATGCAGTAAAAATTTTGTCCACAAAGTGTTAAAACATGCAAAAACATTATAATAGGTTAAAACATGCTAGCAAAAAAAAATTATAGTAATGTGTTAAACATGTCTGCAAAGTGTTAAAACATGCAAGAAACAATTATAACAGTTTAAAACATGTTAACAATGTGTTAAAACATTCTAGTAATATGTTGACATGGCAGCAAATTATTAAAACATGCAAGAAACATCATAGTAATGTGTTAAAACATGGTGACGAGGTGTTAAAACATCATATAAGCACTAAAACATGCTAGAAACATGACAATGGATAAAACATGCTAGAGAGGTGTTAAAACATCAGAAAAGTGTCAAAACATGCTAGAAACATTATAAAAATGTATTAAAACATGATAGCAAAATATAATAAAACATGCTAGCGATGTGTTAAAACATCCAATAAGCACTAAAACATGCTAAAACATGACAAAGTATAAAACATGCTTGTGAGGTGTTAAAACATCTGATAAGCACTAAAACATGCTAGAAACATCATAACAATGTATTCAAGCCTGCTAGTAGAGAGTTAAAGCATTCAAGAAATACCTTCTATTAATATGTCATTGCTAAAGTGCAAATAAATAAGTGAAAGAAAAGAAAAAGAAAGAAATCGCCCAACATGTCCATTTTATTCCGGCCAAAGTAACATTTGAGCTTCTAAGCTCATGAGCAGGAACTGCCCATGAGGACCTGAAGGCATCAAGCGAGTGAAGCAGGAATGACAGCTGACACCACAGCAAGTGTCTTTAGCAACGGCACGATTGTTTTTTAGCTGTTGCAGCTTTCCTGTGTTTGTCTCTGTGTTTAGCTGCGGTCTAACGGGGTCTCTGATAATATTGTGAGTTTGTGTTGTCAACTCTAGTGTTCTGGGAATGTGGCGTGTGTGAGAGAGACATACTAAAACAACAGTCAGACCCGCGGCCAGCCCCTGAGCTCGAGCACTGTCTGTCCTACTTTGAAAGTGACAGCTGACCCATGGAAAGTTGACGGTGGGCAGAAAGAATGCCGATCATGTGGAAGTCTGAGGCAGGTATACAGCTGTAGAGCTGGAGTTTCTTCTGCTGGGAGTTTGCTTAAACAAGAGTTAATTACCACATGTTTTATGTTTTTTTTGTTTCTGCCTCAGACCATCACCGTCCGTTGACACCTGCATTCTTTAATTATGCTAAAACATTAGCAGTGTGCTTAATCATGTTAGTAACATGCCTAAACAATAGCAATGTACTAAAACATGCTAACAACATGGTAAAAATACATGAAAGACATGCTTAATCATGTTAGCAACATGGCAAAACAATAGCAATGTACTAAAACACGCTAACAACATGGTAAAAAAAACATGAAAACATGCTTGATCACGTTAGCAACATGTTAAAACAATAGCAGTGTGGAAAACCTGCTAACATGTTAAAAAAAGTTGGAAACATGCTTAATCGTGTTAGCAACATGCTAAAACAATAACAATGTGTAAAACCTGCTAACAACATGTTAAAAAAAGTTGGAAACATGCTTAATAGTGTTAGCAACATGCTAAAACAATAACAATGTGTTAAACCTGCTAACAACATGTTAAAAAAAGTTGGAAACATGCTTAATAGTGTTAGCAACATGCTAAAACAATAGCAATGTGGTAAAACCTGCTAACAACATGTTAAAAAAGTTGGAAACATGCTTAATCGTGTTAGCATCATGTTAAAACAATAGCAATGTGTTAAAACCTGCTAACAACATGTTAAAACAAAGGTGGAAACATGCTTAATCATGTTAGCAACATGCTAAAACAATAGCAATGTGCTGAATCCTGTTTACAACATGTTAAAAAAAAATTAAACATAGGCTACTTAAGAATGTTGGCAACATGCTAAAAACAATAGTGATGTGCTGAAATATGCTAACAAGATGCTTAAACTGCTCCGGCTGTGTGTGTGCACTTAGGATGGGTTAAATGCAGAGCACGTATTCCTAGTATGGTTCACCATACTTGGCCACGTCGCATCACTTTCAAAATGTTAAAAACATGCTTAATAATGTTAATGACACACTAAATCTTTAGCAATGTGATAAAAAATGCTAACAAGATGCTGAAAACGTAAAAACATGCTTAATCGTGTTAATGACACACCTAAACTATAGCCACGTGCTAACAGAATATTAAAACATGTTAGCAACATGCTTAAACATGCTAGCGATGTTCTAAATCATTCTGACAATGTTACAAACATGCTAGCACTGTTTTAAAACAGCAGTCATGTGCTGAAACGTGCTAGAAACATGCTTAATCATGCCAGCAGCATGCTTGCTAGAAAGGTTTTTAAAACTATGAGTCAACTGAGATCTGTTGAAGAAATCACCAGAGTGTCATCAATAGGCCTACTTGACAATTTGTCAAACTGCTGATTCGTTTCTTAGTCTGATTTTTGCATCTTAAGGTTGTGACCGTCTCATGATACTGACTCAGATCTAGCCCAAAAAGCTCCTGGATTCGTCTGCAATCAAGCACAGTCACTCAACGTGACACGGCTCCGACCCCGAGGATTTCATTCGTACCTCAAGTAGGAGCAGAAACGGCTGTCAGAGATGATGACAGGCTACACCCACGTCTCAATCGCACGCTTCTCGCTAACAGCCAGCCTTTCAATGCTAATCAGTGCATTAATCACTAATTGCTTCCCCACGCACGCAGACCGCGGTTCCCCTGGAAGGTGAGGCTTTGATTGACAGCAGGTTCAGTGGGCCGCTGTAATCACGTGCAATCGTCTCGCAGTTAGCATGCTAGCAACACGCTAATGACGAGAAGAGCACGGCGCTCTGAAATCAAAACACCCACTGAAATCAGGCTCAAGTGACTCCTCGGCTCCGGCAAGCATCTCTTAGCATGAGTTCTGATGCTGTTTGTAAAATGTCGAGGCTGAGGGGTGAAACCTGAAGTAATGCTCAATCATGTCCTGAAATTACTTCTGGAAAGAACTCATTGGAAGCATTCATTTTCTCTCAGAGCTGTCACCTGTAGAAACCAAAAACATAAATGCACTTGGATATACAAAGGGGTCGGCCACAAATCATCATTACTGTAATGGACCAACCAGATAATGCTCGAATTAAAGTCAGTTTGTTGAACTGAAAAATCCTAATGCAATTTCTGTGTTTTTTTTACCTGCATCGTAAAAAAAAATCCTTTAAATTAAATTATTTTGACGTTTATTTAAACATTTAATAAAAACAACCTGATATATAAATAGTTTTAACTCTGAAATTGCTAGTAAAAAAACAATAGTTTTTTAGTGCCATTTAACCCTGTAAAGCCTGGTATGTCTTAAATAATATTTTTATGAAGGTAATTGAACTTATATTTTTTTTTATGTAAAATAATAAAGTACCATACTTAATTCTAAACCATAATCTTCTTCTTAGAAATTCAAAAAAAAAACAATAATAAAAATAAAAGAATATTAATAAAATCGTATTTAATAAAATATTATAAAATAATATTGATCATTAAGTAATATTTTTCTGTACAGGCATTTTGTAAACAGAAATAGTATCTTAAAATACCTCATTGAAAATTATAATATTATATATATATATATATATATATATATATATATATATATATATATATATATATATATATATATTATAAATAATAGCATGTTACTTATATATTCCACACAAAAAAAAAACGTAGTACAGCTAAACAGTATAGTAGCAGTATTTTTACAGTGATGCTCTTATGATGTTCTTATACTGTGGATACTCAACGTTATTGAAATAATACTATGGTAGAACCGTAGTACATCTCCACAAAACATTGTATAGTAATACTATAGTACTTTTGTGTAAGTTTTCTCTATGAATTTCTTTCGAGGAATGTAATTTGAGCTCAGATAAACTCTTTTGCATTTACTGATGCATCGGGTTTATTTATTGTTGAGGAACACCTGTTGAATATGTTCTCAACAGGAATAAAGTGCGCAGAACATCGGATACGAAATCCGATCGTGTGAACATGATGCTCGCGCAGAAAGCAGAGGTTTACTGTGTCCTCACTAAACTACTATCAGCTTTCATTTCACCTTGATTTCTACAATCCTCACTCATGTAATGCTTCACAGCGATCTCGAAGAACGACGGCAGCAGAAATGTGTCTGAGACGAACATATATATATATTGCAGTTTTGTGAATATTTTGATGGTCTTAATCTGTGTTTGCTATTTAATTTTGCCTATTTTATCTTGTTTCATAATCCTTCTTGTGATTAGCGAGTCTGAGAGAGTAAAAACAGATTTTAAGCATTATTTTTAGCAGCAGAATTGAACCGGTGAACCAGTGAATTAAAAATTAGTTTTTAATGAGTTTAATTGATTCCAACTTTTTTTTTTTAATCACTGAAGCCTACACACTGCAGTTTACATTTATATTATATATTTACAAAATGTTAATATATGTATAATATATTTTTTTTATATTTGAACATGTTAATATACCTAAAAACTATAATACTTATCCAGATAATCAACATATATTTGATTTCTTTAAAAAAAAAAAATATATATATATATATATATATATATATATATATATATATATATTTTCAGTTTTCATTTTAATTGTAGTTTTATAAATATATATTATATTTTGTATTTTGTTATGTACATGCATAATACATGTGTGTGTGTGTGTGTATATACACTTACACATACACACACACACACATATATATATACTATTTAATACTACTACTACTAATAATAATAAAATACAATTTAAATAATCTAAATATTACCTAAATAAATTTTAAATAACCTAAATATTACTTAATATATTAGTAATATATTTAAATAATTATACAATGCAATTACGTTACAAATATATATACACATAGTAATATAATACTTATTTTAAATAATATATTACTATGTGTATATATATTTGTAATGTATTTTTAAATAGTATTCATGTATTTTTTATATATTTCTAAAATATTTTTTTTTATATTTATACATTTTAAATGTAAATATTAAAAATAAACACAATTCAATTTGTTTTTATTTTAGTTTTAGTTTTTTTTTTCTATTCAGTAATTTGTATTCCTTAATTTAAACTTAATTTAGTTGCTAAAGCATAATTTCTGTTTTTCCCCATTGGATCTAATTTTTATTTAATTTGTCTAATTTCTTTTTTTTCTTTTATTTAATATTTCTCTTTTTTTCCGCTTTATTTTGATTAACAAAAAAGCTTTTAAGATTTTTTATTTATTTTTAATTAATGCTAATAACCCTGGTCTTATGTGTAAACTGAATGAAAGGCTGGTCAATAGATATACATATTCTTGCTGCTGATTTAGCTGTTGTTTATGAATGTTCTGGTGGATGTCTGTCCTCAGATCAGCGATGCAGAAAGCACTGCATGACCCGAAGGATTCAGACGCTGTATTCAAGTCAGTCAGGGTTCACAGAGACATTCAGATAAACACACAGCGTCTTAATTATTTCTCCCGAGGCTCGCAGGACATTTCCTCATATATATGCAGATT